>NC_142127.1:33525714-33825892 GCF_024610735.1 Ursus americanus | reverse complement strand
ATATGTTGAAGTTCTAATTCATTGTGACTGTTTTTGGAGAAAGGGCTTTAGGAGGAAATTAAGGTTAAATGAGATCTTAAGGGTAGAATCCTAATCCAATAGTAATGGTGGCTTTATAAAAAGAGGGAGAGAGAAATCTCTCTCTCCCCACCATGTGAAGAGAGAGCAAGTTGGTGGTTATTGGCAAATTAGGAAGAGAGGCCTCACCAGAATCCTACCATACTGGCACCCTGATCTCTGACTTCCAGGCCCAGGATGTGAGATATAAATGTCTGTTGGATGAGCCTCCCTGTCTATGGGAGCTGACTGGTAGAATGAGGAACACATTATAAATCATTCTCTCCCTCCCTCTCATCTTCTTCAATCCTCAAACCCTGTGCTCGTGCTTGATTTAAGTTAAATGTGCATATGATGCAACTCTTCTGCAACACACTGAATCATAATTGGTTAATGCTACCTTGAATGGAGAAACTGGCCACATTTATTAGCCAGATATCAAGCAAAGCCTGGAAGGAAGGAATCCACAGGAGCAAGTTAGAACAAAGAGAAAGGAGTCAAGAAAAATCAGGCACAAAGTTTCTCCGGGGGGAATACTGATGTGTATGCTGAGGGGTGTGTTAGGAATTGGGCATCTAAAGGACAGCAGAAAGGTTGGGCACTAAATTCTAGAAGTTTGGGAAAGAGATTAATAAAGTAGATAAAATAAAGATATGTTGGTAGCAAAGACAACTTTCTCAATTTTGCCTAAAGCTATTTCTGTTCATAAATATAATAACTGTGAGAATTGCTTAGAGTGTTATTAATCTTATAGCAGACAGATAAACAACCCCACTTACCAGTTCTTCATATGCCCTTCTCTTTTCATCCTCTCAGAGGATGAAAGTAGAAAATTCACTACCAGAAATGACAAAAGAAAAGATTACCTATTCTTATTCGCACCTATATAAAATTTTAAGTACACTTGCAACACAAAGCTAAAGGAATCATCCAAAGGGAAATGGTTTTTGTGATCTTCAGGATGGGAAAAGGAGCCACTGTATTTAAGCTTTAGTAAAATAGGGAATTTTAAGTTAGGGACATTGGATGCTGAGGATTTGAGATAACTTTTAAGTGACTTTAATGGATTCTTCTTTTTGAAATTCTGTCCTTTATGGTCTTTTTTGAATTTTCAATTTCTTCCATCTTAACTGTCAAAATAGAAAGGGTATTCTGCCCATTAGAGTAATTAGTTGAAATGAGGAGAGAGCTAGGAAAGGAATTCAGAAGCCACAGAACGTCAGTATTAATGCTGTTTGTGTTTCAAATATGAACAATAGGCAGCGATATGCATTCTAAATGACTGAAACACCCAGACATTTGGTCAATAGCATTCTTTGACATCTATTGTGTGAGAAGCACCATGCTTGGCTGCTCTGTGAAGAAAAGAAAAGAAACACAAGACAGCCCTTATCTTCCAGCTTACCAGGCTGCAGGTCTCAATAGACCAAGACACTTGGAAGACTGAAGCCACCCCCACAAGAGGCCATTTTGTCAGACTTGATGACAACTGTTAAGGACAGAAATTGTACCTCTGTTATAGATAAATGTAAAGGTGTGTTCCCTAAATTTAAAAAGAATAATTAACTTCAGGAGACTTCAATTCTCATTTTTGTTAGGAAAGTCTCAATTTTGTCTATTACTTGATATAGCTTGAGAAAAAAAAAAATACGGCCCATTGTTAATAGTTCCTTAGTGACTTCCAGGGAAGATGGTTGAGTAGGAGGATCCTAAACCTCATTTATCTCACAGATAAAACTAAATAATACCCACATCAGTGTAAATAACACAGAAAACAACCTAGAGAAGAGGCCACATCAAAAAGGGTAGGAAGGGTGGAGACATGGTGAGGAGCTAAATGGACCTGCGGGACTGTTCACAAGATGGGAGAGGAGATGCCACAGGCCTGGTGAGCACCAGACCCTACACCAGAAACCCAGGCACAAGGGACCCATATGGGTTTTTAGCTTAAAAAACCAGAGAGGCCTAACAATCAGTGGGGCTTAACACCTGGAACTTTAAAAATCAGCAGGATCAGCTTGGGGGGTGGGGGGGACTAGGAGGGTGAAGTCTCCACCCTTAAAGAAAGAACACAACAAACAGCTCCACTGAGATATGGCACAGAAGCAGCAGTTTGAAAAACACCTGGGATACACAGGAAAGGTATTTACTTACTAATCTCATAGCATGTGCTAGAGTGGCAGGGATCTTTGGGAGACTCCTCCAAGAACCAAAGACCTGGTAGGTGCCATTTCCCTCCCCTCCCCACCAGTCTAGATACATGGACAGTGTAAATACCCTCTACCTAGCTTGTTAACAGGGCTCACCCCATTCCCATATTCTCCCTCAGAAACAGCCTCTTCATCCCATCCTAGGCAGTTTTCCCAAGTTGTTGTGGACCCCATTCTGCAGCAGACAAGCTCTGACCTTGCTGACATCATGCACCTTGCCCCCACATTCTGCTGCAGAAACACCGACTCCAATATGCCCTTGGCCAGAACCCATCCAGAGCAATGCCACAAGCTTGCCTGTGTGAAAGCAGTCCCTGAAAGGGCCACACCCCTCCAAAGTGACTTCTTCCTGGAGAGAGCAGAAGATAACCACATATACCACTACAACTGTGACCCAGCATGGGCTTGGGGGCAGACATCAGGTCTGAATGCAGGCCCTGCAAACCAATGAAAGCTTCTCAGGGTACAAAACAGGGAAAGTGCCCTGCAGTTTGGTGCTACTACATTTCTGGCAAACACCTAGTATGACTCATCTCAAGCCCAAGGTGGGCCCGAAATTGACCTGCTTACAACAACAAGGGGACCAAATCCTGCCCACAACAGGCAGACAGCCATTGCGGATGACTAAATTGAAGGCAAAAGTGGCTCAGCCACAACAGTAGAGCACACGCAACACACACAGAAGATACTGCTGAAGAGCCAGGTTCTAGTGAATAGGGGACATTGCACTGCAGGGCATTTTAAGATTTATTTATTTATTTATTTATTTATTTATTTATTTATTTATTTGAGAAAGAGAGAGAGAGCAAGGAAGCATGAGTGGGAAGGGCAGAGGAAATGGAGAGAGAAGCTCAAGCAGGCTTCATGCTGAGCACAGAGCCTGATGCAGTTTCCATCGCATGACCCTGAGATCATAACCTGTGCCAAAACCAAGAATCAGATGCTTAACTGACTGCACCACCCAGGTGCCCCATAGGACCTCTTCTTAAGATCACTACTTAAAGAATAAAAGATGTAGTTGACTTTCCTAACACAAAGAAGCAGACAGAGAGAGTTAGACAAAATGAGACAGAGGAATATGTCTCAAATGAAAGAACAGGACAAAATCACTGCAAGAGACCTAAATGAAACAGAGATAAGTTTTACTTGGTAGAGAATGTAAAGTAATAGTCAAAGACACTCATTGGACTGGACAACAGTGAAGGACCTTGGTGAGACTCTCAATAAAGAGATAGAAACATAAAAAAAAAAAGAACAAATCAGAGATGAAGAATTCACGAACTGAAATTGAAAATACACTAGATGGGTAAACAGTAAATTAGAGGAAACAGAAGAATAGATCAGTGGCCTGAAGGCCACCGTAATGGAAAGCAACCAAGGTGAAAAAGAGAGAGAAAAAATAATAAAGGAAAGTAGACTAAGGGAACTCAGTGATATCAGCAAGTAACACAACATTCGTATCATAGGGATCCCAGGAGAAGAAGAGAGAAAATGGAGCAGAAAATGTATTGGAAGAAATAATAGCTGAAAACTTCCTAAAACTAGGGAAGGAAACAGACATCCAGATCCAGGAGGTACAGAAACCCCCAACAAAATCAACCCAAGAAGGTCCACACCAAGATACATAGTAATTAGAATGGCAAAATATAGTGATAAAGAGAGAATTTTAAAAGCAGCAAGAGAAAAGCAAATAGTTAGATATAAAGGAAACCCCATAAGGCTATCAGATTTTTCAGCAGAAACTTTGCAAGCCAGAAAGGAATGGCATGATGTATGTAAAATGCTGGAAAAAACAAACAAAACAAAACAAAAAAACAACCCTGCAACCACGAATACTCTATCCAGCAAGGTTATCATTCAGAATAGGTGAGATCAAGAGTTTCCAAGACAAAAGAATTCATCACCACAAAACCAGTCTTACAAGAAATGTTAAAGGAGACTATGTGTTGAAAGTTCTTAAGTAGGAGTAAGGAAAGTAGGAAGCACAAAATCAGTAAAATTAAGTAGATCTATAAAACAGGATTCGCAAAATAAAAGGATATAAAGTATGACACCATATACCTAAAACATGGGGGGGGGGGCAGGAGTAAAGAATGAGTTCAAACTTAAGCAATGATCAACTTAATATAGACTGCTATATGCTTAAGATGTTACATATAAACCAAATAGTCACCATTTCGGTATAGGGGCACTCGGGTGGCTTGTCAGTTAAGTGTCTGACTCTTGATTTCAGCTCACGTCATGATCTCAGGGTGGTGAGATCAATCCCCGTGGTAGGCTTTGTGCTAACCAGGGAGCCTGTTTGAGATTCTCTCTCCCTCTGCCCCTCCCCCCACCCTACTCATGCACTCTCTTGCTCTCTTTTAAAAACAAAAAAACAAAACAGAACAAAAAAACAGGTATAGTTATGCAAAAAATTAAGAGGAAAAAAATCCAGGCATATCACTAAGGAAAGCCAGCAAAATGCGAGGGAAGAGAGCAAAAGAAGAAAGGAAAAGAGAACTACAAAAACAACCATAAAACAAGTAACAAAATGACAATAAGTACATACCTATCAATATTTTGATTGTAAATGGACTAAATGCTTTAATCAAGCCATATAGTGACAGAATAGATAAAAAAAATCAAGACCCATCAATATGCTGCCTACAACAGACTAATTTCAGGCCCAAAGACACATACAGATTGAAAGTAAAGGGATGGAAACCCATTGAGCACACAAATAGATGTCAAAAGAAAGCCAGCATAGCAATACTTAGCCAAAATGGACTTTAAAACAGAGACTGTAATAAGAGACAAAGAAGGACACTTTATGATCATAAAAGGACAATCCAACAAGAAGATATAACAACTATAAATATTTAGACACCTAACACGGAAGCATCCAAATACATAAAGCGGCTAATAACAAATGTAAAGGAACTAATCGATACCAATGCAAAAATAGTAGGGGACTTTAATACCACACTTATATCAATGGACAAGTCATCCAAACTAAAATCAATGAGTTAACAGGAGCTTTGAAGGACTCACTGGACAAGATGGATCCAACAGATATATTGAAAACATTCCATCCTAAAGCAGCAGAATACACATTCTTTTCATATGCACATGGAACGTTCCCTAGAATAGATCACATATTAGGCCATAAAACAAGTCTCAACAAATTCAAAAAGACTGTGAAGTCATACCATGCATCTTTTCTGACCATAATGCTATGAAACTAGTAATCAACCACAAGAAAAAGTCTGGAAAGACCACAAATACATGGAGGTTAAGGAACATGCTACTGAACAATGTATGGGTCAACCAAGAAATCAAAAAAGAAATAAAAAATTACACGGAAACAAACGGAAATGAAAAGGTAACAGTTCAAAATCTTTGCGAGGCAGCAAAAGCAGTTCTAAGACAGAAGTTTATAGCAATACAAGCCTACCTCAAGAATCAAGAAAAATCTCAAACAACCTAACCTTACACCTAATCTTACCCTTAGCACCTAAAGGAGCAAGAAAAAGAACAAACAAAATCCAAAACCAGCAGAAGAAAAGAAATAATAAAGATGAGGCAGAAATAAACAAAAAGAAACAACAGCAACAACAAAAAGAACAGATCAATAAAACACAGAGCTGGTTCTTTGAGAAGATCAACAACATTGATACATCTTTAGCCAGACTCATTAAAGAGAGAGGACTCAAAATCGGCAATGAAAGAGGAGAAATCACAACCAACACCACAGAAATACGAAGGACCATAAAAGAATATTATGAAAAATTACATGCCAACATATTGGACAATCTAGAAAAAAATGGATAAATTCCTAGAAATATATAACATCCCAAAACTGAAGCTGAAAATAGAAAATTTGAACAGGTCGATTACCAGCAATGAAATTGAATCTGTAATCAAAACACTTCCAACAAACAAAAGTCTAGGAACAGATGACTTCACAGGCAAATTATACCAAGCATTTAAAGAAGAATTAGTACCTATTCTTCTCAAACTATTTGGAAAAATAAAAGAGGAAGGAAAACTTCCAAATTCTTTCTATGAGATCACCATTACCCTAATACCAAAACCAGATAAAGACACAGCAAAAGAAAAGGAGAAGTGTAGGCCAGTATTTCTGATGAATATAGATGCAAAAATCCTCAACAAAATATTGGCAAACTGAATCCAACCATACATTTAAAAAATCATTCACTGTAATCAAGTGAGATTTATTCCCAGTATGCAAGTGTGGTTCAATATTCACAAAACAATCAACATGATATACCACATCAATAAGGAAAAAAACATATAATCATATCAACAGATGCAGCAAAAACATTTGACAAAGTACAACATATGTTCATGATAAAAACTCTCTAACAAAGTATTTTACAGAGAATATACCTCAAATGTAATAAAGGCCATATATGAAAAAATCACAGTGAACATCAAGCTTTTCCCCTAAGAACAGGAATAAGACAAGGATATCCACTCTCACCACTTTTATTCAACATAGTATTGGAAATATTAGCTACAGCAATCAGACAAGAAATAAAAGGCATCCAAATTGGTAAGGAAGAAGTAAAACTTTCACTATTTGCAGATGACATGATACTATATAAAGAAAACCCTAAAGACTCAAAAAAAAAAAAATACTAGAACTGATCAATGAATTCAGTAAAGTTGTAGGATACAAAATCAATGTACAGAAATCTGTTGCATTTTTATTCACTAATAATGAAGCAGCAGAAAGAGAAATTAAGAAAAAAAAGCCCATTTACAACTGCACCACAAATAATAAAATACTTAGGAATAAACTTAACAAAGAAGGTAAAAGACCTGTATTCTGACAGAAAACCTTGATGAAAGATATTGAAGATGACACAAACAAATGGAAAGATATTCCATGCTCATGGGTTAGAAGAACAAATATTGCTAAAATGTCCATACCACTCAAAGCAATCAACAGATTTAATACAATCCCTTTCAAAATCCCAACAGCACTTTGAACAGAACTACAATAACCTTAAATTTGTATGGAACCACAAAAGACCCTGAATGGTCAAAGAAATCTTGATAAGAAGAACAAAACTGGAGGGATCACAATCTGAGATTTCAAAATATATTCTAAATCTATAGTAATCAAAATTGTGTGGTAGTGGCAGAAAAATAGACACACAGATCAATAGAACAGAATAGAGAGCCCAGAAATAAACGCACAATTAATATTCCACAAAGAAGGCAAGAATATGCAATGGGGAAAGACAGTCTTTTCAAAAAATGGTATTAGGAAAACTGGACAGCTACATGCAGAAGAATGAAACTGGACCACTTTCTCACACCATACACTAAAATAAACTCAAAATGGATGAAAGACCTAAATGTGAGACCTGGAGAGAGCACATAAAAATCCTAGAAGAGAGCATAGGCAGTAATTTCTCTGACAACATTTTTCTAGATATATCTCCCTAAGGCAAGGGAAATAAAGTATTAATAAACTATTGGGACTACATCAAAACAAAAACCTTCTGAAGAGTAGACAATCAACTAAAAGACAATCTAGGGAATGGAGAAGGTATTTGAAAATGGCATATCCAATAAAGGGTTAGTACCCAAAATATATAAAGACCTAATAGAACTACACACACAAAAAAATAATAATCCAATTAAAAAATGGACAGATGAATAGACATTTCTCCAAAGAAGACATGCACATGACCAACAGACACATGAAAAGATGCTCAACATCACTCGTCAGGGAAATACAAATCAAAACCATAGGAGATATCAACTCATACCTGTCAGAGTGGCTAAAATCAAGAAACAGATGCTGGAAAGGATGTGGAGAAAAAGGAACACTTGTGCACTGTTGGTGGGAATGCAAACTGGTGCAGCCACTATGGAAAACAGTATGGAGGTTCTTCAAAAAAATTGAAAAAAGAGAATTACCCTATGATTCAGTAACTGCACAACTGGGTATTTATCCAAAGAATATGAAAACATTAACTTGAAAGGATATATTCACCCATATGTTTACTGCAGCATTATTTACAATAGCCAAATTATGGAAGCAACCCACATGTCAATAGATGAATGGATAAAGAGGATGTGGTATATATACACAATGGAATATTACTCAACCATAAAAAGAATGAAATCTTGACATTAGCAACAACATGGATGGATCTAGAGGGTATCATAATAAATAAGTTAGAAGAGAAAGACAAATACCATATGATTCTATTCATATGTAAGATTTAAGAAAGAAAACAAATGAACAAAGGGGAAAAGAGACAAACCAAAAAACAGTCTCCTAACTATAGAGAACAAACTGATGGTTACCAGAGGGGAGGTGGTGGGGGTGATGGGTGAAATAGATGAAGGGGACTAAGAATACATTTGTCATGATGAACATGGAGTAATGTATAGAATTGTGAAATCACTATATGGTGCACCTGAAACTAATATAACACTGTATGTTAACTATACTTGAATTAAAATTTAAAAAAAAAATAAAGAATCCATCCCTCCCCAGGAGAAGTACACTAAAAAAACAAAAGGAAAAAAGTTTGTTAGTGCCTTATAACTGGTAATTTCCACAGATCCAATCAGCATGAGGTACTCTTCGTGTGACTCAGAAATTTCAAAGTGAGCTTTGAGGCTGGTACTAGTGGAACTCTCCCAGTAACACAAATTAAATTTACTCCAATTCTTTGGCCATTCTAGAGGAAAGACTTCCTTGACAGGCTCTCCTTTTAAAGTCTGAAAGAAATTAACCCAGTTTAATAATTCCATTTAAAAATAAATTTTGTGAGGGGCATCTGGGTGGCTCAGTTCGTTGAGCATCCAACTGGGTTTCAGCTCAGGTCATCATCTGAGGGTCTTGAGATCAAACTCTGGTTCACACTCCATGCTCAGCATGGCGTCTACTGGAGATTCTTTTTCTCCCTCTCTCTCTGCCCCTCCCTGCCAAGCCTGCTTGCTCTCTCACTTTCCTTCTCTCTAAAGTAAATAAATCTTTTTAAAAAATAATAAAGTTTGTCAAAAATTTCAGCACCAACTAAAAATGTGCTTGACTTGCTACAAAAATATTTTCAGGCTAACATGAAAATCGATATACTAATCAGAGCTGAGCTGTGAAATAGACAACATGTAACAAGTATGACTCATGGAGTAGAATTATAAACAACTTCATTTTTACCTCCCACGGTCTCTTCAAATTTATTCTTTTGGGCCAGTATTTCCATTGCCTCCAGACGAAAACTTGAGCAGTCCCCATTACTTTTTCTGGGTATTCTTAAGTAATAAAAAGTCCTAGAGTCACTTTAAATTGCCAAACAACAACAACAACAACACACTTAATTCTATAGTAAGTCAAAAGTCCAAACTTGAAATAAAACTAAACCTTCACCTCTTCCATGACTAAAGCCCACACAAGGGAAACACAATTGGAGAAGGGCAAATGGTTTCTCTTTTTCCATTTTGTGCTTCTACTTCTCCACCCTCAGCATAAATTGGAAAAGCTGGAAGACATGAGTTTCAAAAAAGACCTCACTTGACTGATATTCTTGTGAGCTGGTGTTGGCCCTCTCCAGCTTTGTTAACTGTTTGAAGGTGAGTTTTTTTTGTGGATTCTTCCGAAATCACCCACATATAAACTCTCCCACATATACAAAGCCGGAGCTCTCTCAGCTGCCCTTGACACAAGAATGAATTCTCCACATCGTAAGCAAATGCTCTTTCCTCATCTTTAGGCACATGGCAATCCCTCCAATTTCCACTACCAGGATCAGCTCCTCTTCTAGAATCTTCTTCTGCATAACTTAAGATAACCCCAGCCCAGGTCTCTCTGTACACAGAAAACAATCAATTAACCCATCGATTTACTCATTCTCCAAATGTTCATGAGCTCCCATTATGTACCAGACACGCTTATAAACATCATATGCTAAAATATAAATAATCAAGCTTGAAGTATCATCTTCTAAAGGGCCTTTTAAAAAGGCAAATTTTTTAAACCACATGAATAAATTACATGACCCTAAATATACAGATGGAATTACTCAAAAGAGTGAGTCCCAAAAGCTTACCCAGATGGTACAGATTGGGAGTTCTATGTGGGGGGCACTCCAGAGGCAGCAATGTGTTCTGAAGGGTGAGGAGAGGGGGCTTTGAACTTTCGATGTGCAGTAAGACCACCGCTTTTACTTAAATGGTGTAGTTGTTTAGCATCACTTGAGGGTTGGCTAATGGATTATGGGGAATGGAAGAGCTAAATCGCTTCAAGCTACTCCTTGATTCTGCTTTCACATAATATTTATAAGGCTGTGTTAGTATTAATTTTTAACAATAGAATGATAGAATATCTGTGCTGGAAGAGATATTAGAAGTTATCTGGTCAAAGTCTTTGTGCACAGACCTTTCCTGCGTGTATGTATGTGAACTTCTATGCATGTGGCTATGGAGATTTTTGTTATATAAGAATGTATTCTGAGCATGCATGCAAAAAAACATCAGTACAAGCTGCAATTCCTTTTGGCAATTGTTTGGACAACACAGCCATTTATCTTGCATCCTCAGCTCATCAGGATGAAGGCTAAATTATCAAATGACAGATTTTATATATGAGGGAAATACAATCTGGTCTACCTTGAAGAGTTTGATTCAGAAGAAAAAATTACAAGAGGCTAATCAAGGTCCTTCCACTCATAATTTTCTAGGGATCCTTGTGCAGGATGCTTGATATATTAAAACCTAAAGGAGGCTCACGGGAGGAAGTATCCACCAGCAGAAAGGCTCTAAGGTGGGAGTGTGCTTGGTCTGCTTGAGAAACAGCCAGGAAGTCTGTGTGTCTGGAGGTATTCAGGGGGTAGAAGAAAAGGAGATGAAAGGAGAAGGGAAAATGAGAGCAGATTGCAGAGGACAGTGGTTCACAGCCTCGGATGCCCATTAGCATTACTTGAGGACTTTTCAGCAAGTATCAGTGCCCCAACCACAAAACCAATGAAATCAACATTTTGGGGGATCAAACCCCAACATGAGTATTTCTTTAAAGCATTGTGTCCAATGTGTGCCAAGGTGAAGAATCTCTTGTAGATGACTTTGACCGAAATGGGAAACCACTAGAACAGGGATTTGGAGCAGTGGAGTATCTAATCTCACTTAGGTTTTCAAGCAGTCCCTCTACTGGGAGAACAGACTGTAAGGGGACAAAAGCCAGAACTGGTTTTAGAATATCTTTTGCAGGGCACCTGGGTGGCTCAGTTGGTTAAACGTCTACCTTCAACTCAGGTAATGATCCTGGGGTCCTGGGATTGAGTCCTACATCGGGCTCCCTGCTCGGTGGGGAGTCTGCTTCGCGCTCTGCCCCTCCCCTCCACTCAGGTGCACTCTTTCTCTCTCTCTCTCTCTCTCACAAAAATAGATAAAATCTTTATCCTTACATCCTGATACTTTGATTATTGCAGGACACATTTCTCTGAAGGCCTGAATAAAGTAGATGACTATTAAAAAAGTTTCTTCCAATCTCTTTTTGATAAATCCACTCAGACTCTTGTATTCTTAAACTCAGACTTTGGCTTCTTCCTTTTATTAATTTATTTACTCTGCAAATACATATTTAATGCTGTTAACACACCTGATCCTGAGACACTTTCCTAGATCCTATATTTTGAGTTGGTATTCAAACATCAAAATAGTTCTTAATAAATAAGAACCTCTACATATACCTCCATCCAATTTACCTCCCATTGCCTACCATAGTAGCTAAACACCAAACAAGCTTTTCAGGCCTTAATCTGTGAAAAGTAATAAACTATTTCTAGAAATCACCTTGTTTGCCTTGGGTTGGGACTTTCATTTTGCAAGAGAAAACACCTTGTGGAAGGGGCACATTATGAGTAGAAAGACCTTGATTAGCCTCTTGTCATCTTTCTTCCCCAAATCAAACCCTTAAGCAAGACCACACTGCATTTCCTTCATATATAAGTAGAATTGCTTTTTGAAAATCTCTTTCACTCTGGTGAGCTGAAGGTCCAAGATAATGGTCGTGGAGGTTTACCAACATCCCAAGGGAATGAGAAATAGTATTGGTGGATTTCTCACATACATGTTCAGAGCACACTCTTTTCATAAACTCTCACATATATGGAAGAGCTAGTGATGCAGATAACTGCCTTTCACATATATATATAGAATGCCATTTTCTGATTATAACGAGGACATATTCTTTGCAATTGTTGGAAGACAGAGTTCCAATCTGAATAGGCATCAGTACCCAATCAGAGACAATATAACAGAAGAGGCACTGCATTAATGAAGATCATGATCTTCAGAGTCAGAGACATGGATCCAAAGCCTGGCTCTACCTCACACCTGAATGTTGACTTTGAGTAAGTTAGTAAGGCCTATAAAATCCTGCTCCTTTCATCCACAAATGCTAATATACATACTTAACTCTTACCATGGTTGCTATCATTAAATGAGTATTAAACAGAGTATGGCACTTGCCAAATAGTAAATACTCAGCAGATATCTATTAAAATGGTCAAAGGAACTTCAACTTTCCCATTAGTCCTTTTATCATGCAGCAATAGCTTATATTAAAAAGTATTATATAAAACTACCAAAGGCTTAGGAAAAACAGCCATGAAATAAAATAAAGAATATACATCGAGAAGGTGGTGAAGCTCCGAAAACAGCAAGCTCAATAGAATAAAGACCTAAAGATAGTCCATAAAACATACTTCAGACATGTACTGTGAATCCAGGAATCAAAAATAACAAAATTAAAAGTACAAGTAAAAAGACAAATCAAAAAGACTGGTAAGACTACAGTTTGGATACGAAGATTACAGTCTCCAAATTCCTCTGGAGATAGACATCTCAACACCATTCTTATTACTTGTTCCTGAGTGTGTATGTGTGGCAAGGCCAAGAGAGACATAGGGGAGGATGTTAAGAAATAATGAATTAAGGGAGGAAAATTGGAGTCATGTTCTTCTATAACTTCAAGTTCATTTGAGAATTTCACTCATCAGGAATACATGGATCCAAGAGGCTACACAATACATTAAAGCCATTAATTCAAATAAATCTGATATTCAAATGTCTAGAATTCCTCAGCTCAATATGCTGACATATTGACAGGGAAAATCAATTACTAGGGCTCAGGGCCTATACTGTAAAGTCTAATGGTTATTTTAGAATGGCAGATAAAATCATAAAATTATCAATTTATAATGTACTGGGCTACCACTAAAAACAAAAGAAAAAAATAGACTCGGTTTTCTGTTATCCATGCCAACAAAATGAAACACTGATCCACTTTATTTTCTTCAGAGAGTAGATTTCATATCTTTTTAATTTCTGGTTCATTTCCTGGCTACTGAGGTATTCTGTACTCTCTCAGCCACCTTAGCATTCCTCACACTGATCCTGAAAGCTTTGGGTCACTTAGCCAGTCGGCAAGAAATTATGGGACATATCCCATCACTGGCTCAGGGCAGTGGGGCAGGCACAACTTTAACTCAGCTGCAGCAGAACTCTAATAAAATATTCAGGGAGACACAGCACTCTGAATGGAGATGTGATCAGCCACGAGAATTCTAAATGGAAAAAGTGAATTTCAATTCCTCCTCCTTTAGTATTTCTAAATAAGTCATTTTCAGGCTTCAAGAGGTTCAAATGCTAAGTTCCAGGAAACAAGGCTCTAGAGTACCTGATAGATAAATCCTTGTTTCATTACAGCACAGGCTTTATTTTTGCAAAGTGAATGCAGTCTTTAACAGAACAGTATCAGAAATCTAAAGACAGTATGGAATAGTAGATAGATTCTTGGGTTTGGGAGTCAGAAAATATGTGTTGAAACCAGACTGCCACATTCTATCAGTGTGACCTTAGGCAGACTTTTTTTTTTTTTTAAAGAATTTATTTATTTATTCGACAGAGATAGAGATAGCCAGCGAGAGAGGGAACATAAGCAGGGGGAGTGGGAGAGGAAGAAGCAGGCTCATAGCAGAAGAGCCTGATGTGGGGCTCGATCCCATAACGCCGGGATCACGCCCTGAGCCGAAGGCAGACGCTTAACCGCTGTGCCACCCAGGCGCCCCTAGGCAGACTTTTTTTTTAAAGCCTATTTTCAGAGTTGTTTTGGAGAGGTGGGGCAATAATGTATGTGAAAATATTAAAAGTAGAGCATTATTCATTCATGATTAATAATATAGGGAAATTATTTTACTTTACTATTAGTGTATTTTCTTTAAGATCATCACACAAAATATATATAATCACTGTTGTGTGCCTAACCAAGTATTGGATTATAAAAAAAGTATAAATACAATACTCCCCTATAAAAAGAAACTCCTAACATTTAGTTGAGCTCTAAGTTACTGCTCATAATTTACTTGGCTATTTGTCTCCAAAGACAAAAGTATTAAAGGTTTATCAGTGGAATTTAAAAAATTAATAACAACTGGTTTTATTGAAGCCATAAAATATAAAGCATTTCTAGGTCTTGGGATGTGTTGGAATAAACAAACTGAAATAAGCAAAGGCACAAAACCTGAGTGTCATTCATTCACCTAATTACCAGACTTTCCTATTTTTCACATTACCAGTCTATTTCCTCATTGTACTGGTTATCCTCTAAAGACCATGTGCTGCATAAACTCATTGTCAACAAGAGTAGATTATGTGAATTAACCATGTAAATGTATTTAAACAATTAAAGCTACACAGATATTCAAAGTTAAAGGACAAAAGCAAAGAAGCACTAATTCTAATTAGACAGCAGTCAGACACAGGCTTAATTTCTCTTAGTACCATTTAAAAAGGGGTTTCTTAATGCCTACTATGTATTTTAATGTATTTTACATAATTATTTTAATGCTTATATATCTGCATATGTTAAATATACAAATATAAAAGCTCTTTGAAATTGATTTTTTTCCCGACAAATTGTCCCTCTTTAAAATACATTAAATCATTGTATTAATGCAACCAAGCCAGAAACTAACATCATACAGTCTGGCTCATTTGGGCATATCAGGATCTGCAGCTGCCTTTCATTAATGCTATCAGACTGGACTTTCATTTGCAGAAAGAGACCCATTGATTATGTCAAAGAACATCAGTTTTGTCCTTTAATGACCCATGAGCTCCTTTCAAAAGCAGTTCAGTAATGGTTACTACATTAAAACTTCAAACATGTTCAACCACAAGATGAGTTTCTAAAGTACCACTCTCATCAGTGTTGCAAGGTCATATGTGAGGAAAAATATTGGTCTGGGAACCAGACATCTGGCTGCTAGTGCAGACTGTTACTAATTGTTTGCATGACCCTGGGCACAGGGTTGCCATAAAAAAATACAAGACACCCAGTCAATTTCAATTGCGCAAATTACATTTTAATATAAATATGTCCTAAATATCATATGGAGCATACTTATGTTAAAACATGATTCACCAGCCAAGACCCACCTATATGCTTCCTACAACAGACTCATGCAAATTGAAAGTGAAGGGATGGAGAAACATTTATCATTCAAAGGGATGTCAAAAGAAAGCCAGCATAGCAATACTTATATTGGACAAAATAGACTTTAAAACAAAGATTGTAACAACAGACAAAGGAGGACACTCTATAATAATAAAGGGGACAATCCAACAAGAAGATATAACAATTGTAGATATTTAGGCACCCAACATAGTAGCAACCAAATACATAAAGCAGCTAATAACAAACATAAAGGAACAAATTGATAGCAATACAAAAATAGTAGGGGACTTTAATACCACACTTTTATCAATGGACAAGTCATCCAAACTAAAATCAATGAGTTAGCAGTAGCTTTGAAGGACTCACTGGACAAGGTGGATCCAACAGATATATTGAAAACATTCCATCCTAAAGCAGCAGAATACACATTCTTTTCAAGTGCACATGGAACATTCTCTGGAATAGATCACATATTAGGCCATAAAACAAGTCTCAACGAACTAAAAAAGACTGAAGTCATACCATGCACCTTTTCTGACTATGATGCTTTGAAACTAGTAATCAACCACAAGAAAAAGTCTGGGAAGACCACAAATACATGGAGGTTAAGTAACATGCTACTAAACGATGTATGGGTCAACCAAGAATTCAAAGAAGAAATCAAAAACTACACGGAAATAAATGGAAATGAAAACGTAACAGTCCAAATCTTTGGGATGCAGCAAAAGCAGTTCTAAGAGGGAAGTTTATATCAATACAGGCCTACCTAAGAAGCAAGAAAAATCTCAAACAATCAATCTAAACTTACACCTAAAGGAGCAAGAAAAAGAACAAACAAAACCCAAAACTAGCAGAAGAAAGGAAATAAGGATTAGAGCAGAAGTAAGCAAAATAGAACCCCCCCCCCCAAATAGAACAGATCAATAAAACCAGGAGCTGGTTCTTTGAAAAGATCAACAAAGTTGATAAACCTCTAGACAGAGAGAGAGAGAGAAGATTCACAAAATAAACAAAATAAACAAAATCAAAAATGGAAGAGGAGAAACAAGTGACACCACAGAAATTTAAATTGTAAAAGAATATTTTGAAAAGTTACATGCCAACAAATTGGACAATCTAGAAAAAAATGGATAAATACCTCAAAACATGTAACATTCCAAAACTGAAGAAGAAACAGAAAATTTGAACAGACCAATTATCAGCAATAAAATTGAATCAGTAATCAAAAAACACCCAAAAAAAGTCCAGAGCCAGATGGTTTCATAGGTAAATTCTACCATTTAAAGAAGAGTTAATACCAGGGTACCTGGGTGGCTCAGTGGGTTAAGCTTCTGCCTTCAGCTCAGGTCATGATCTCAGGGTCCTGGGATCGAGCCCCACATCAGGCTCCCTGGGAGCCTGCTTCACCCTCTGCCTCTCTCCCTGCTCCTGTTTTCTCTTTCTCTCTCTCTCAAATAAATAAAATCTTTAAAAAATTAAAGAAGAATTAGTACCTATTCTTCTCAAACAATTCCATAAATTAGAAGAGGAAGGAAAACTTCCAGAATCATTCCATGAGACCAGCATTACCCTGATTAAAACAAACAAGCAAAACAACAACATTAGGTAAAGATACCATGAAAACAAAAAAGAGAGACAGAACTTCAGGCCAATATCTCTGATGAACATAGAGGCAAAAATCCTCAATAAAATATTAGCAAACTGAATCCAATGTTTCATTAAGAAAATCATTCACCATGATCAAGTGAGATTTATTCTCAGTCTGCAAGATGGTTCAATATTTGCAAAATCAATATGATACATCACATCAATAAAAGAAAGAATAAAAATCATATGATCATTTCAATAGATGGAAAAAAAGCATGTGATGAAGTACAACATCCATTCATGATCAAAATCCTCAGAAAAGTGGGCTTAGACAGAATATACCTCAACATAAAAAAGTCCATATACGAAAAACCCACAGCAAACATCACACTGAATAGAGAAAAGTAGGGGCTTTTCCCTTAAGATCAGGAACAAGACATGGATGTCCTCTCTCAACACTTGCGTTCAACACAGTACCAGGAGTGTAGCCACAGCAATCGGAAAACAAAAAGAAACAAAAGGCATCCAAATTGGTAAGGAAGAAGTAAAACTTTCACTATTTGCAAATGATTTGTTACTATATAAAGAAAATTCTAAAGGCTCCACCAAAAATATACTAGAACTCATAAATGAATTCAATAAATTCACAGGATACAAAAATCTACAGAAATATGTTGCATTTCTGTATAGTAATAATGCAGCAGAAAAAGAAATTAACAATCCCAATTCCAACTGCACCAAAAATAATAAAATATCTAGGAATAAAATTCAACAGGGAGGTAAAAAACCTGTACTCTGAAAAGTATAAAGCACTGATGAAAGAAATCGAAGACATGAAGAAATGCAAAGAATCCCATGCTCATGGATTAGAAGAAAAAATATTGTTAAAATGTCCATATTACTCAAAGCGAGTTACAGATTTAATGCAATCCCTATCAAAATACCAACAGTATTTTTCACAGACTTAGAACATTGTTATCCTAAAATTTGTATGGAACCAAAAAAGACCCCAAATAGTCAAAACGATCCTAAAAAAGGAAAACAAAACTGGAAGTATCACAATTCCAGACTTCAATTTATATTACAAAGCTGTAGTAATCAAAACAGTGTAGTACAGGGTACAAAAATAAACACATAGATCAACAGAACTGAATAGAAAACCCAGAAATGAACCTACGTTATATGGTCAATTAATCTTCCACAAGCAGGAAATATTATCCAATGGGGAAAAGACAGTCTCTTCAACAAATGGTGTTGGGAAAACTGGACAGCAACATGCAAAAGAATGAAACTGGACGACTTCTTTATATCATACACAACATTAAACTCAAAATGGATTAAAGACCTAAATGTAAGACCTGGGACCACAAAAATCCTAGAAGAAAGCACAGGCAGAAGTGTCTCTGACATCGGCCAAAGCAACATTTTTCTATATATGTCTCCTGAGGCAAGGGTAACAAAAGCAAAAACAAACGATTGGGACAACATCAAAATGAAAAGCTTCTGCACAACAAAGGAGACAGCCAACCAAAGGCAACCTACAGAATGGGGGAAGATATTTGCAAATGACATATCCATAAATGGTTAGTATCCAAAATATATAAAGAACTGATACAATCAACATCTAAAAAAGAAATAATCCAATTAAAAAAAGAAATCCAATTAAAAAAAAGAAAAGACATGAACAGATATTTCTCCAAAGATGACATACACACAGCCAACAGACACATGAAAAGATGCTCAACATCACTCATCATCAAGGAAATGCAAATTAAAACCACAAGAGATATCACCTCATACCTGTCAAAATGGCTAAAATCAAAAACACTCGGGGAGGAGGCAAAGAAAGGGGAACCCTCTTACATTGTTGGAGGGAATGCAAGCAGGAGCAGCTGCTGTGGAAAACAGTATGGAGGCTCCTCAAAAAGTTAAAAATAGAACTACCTTACAATCCATTAATTACACTACTGGGTATTTACCCAAAAAATACAAAAGCCCTAATTCAAAGGTATACAGGCACCCCTATGTTTATTGCAGCATTATTTAAAATAGCCAAATTATAGAAGCAGCCCAAGTATCCATGAATAGATAAATGGATAAAGAAGATGTAGTGTGTGCATTTATACTTGAGATCTTTAGAAAGAAGAAAGCCATATATCTTTCTGGAATATACTTACAACATAGCAGCTTGTTCCATCAGAACAAGCAAGAAGAGCCAGAGAGAATGTGACCAAGACACAGTCTTTTATTTATTTGTTTTTTTTTTAAAGATTTTATTTATTTATTTGACAGAGATAGAGACAGCCAGCGAGAGAGGGAACACAAGCAGGGGGAGTGGGAGAGGAAGAAGCAGGCTCATAGCAGAGGAGCCTGATGTGGGGCTCGATCCCATAACGCCGGGACCACGCCCTGAGCCAAAGGCAGACGCTTAACCGCTGTGCCACCCAGGCGCCCCAAGACACAGTCTTTTAAAACCTCATCTCAGAAGTAGTATGTCACCACATTTACTATATTCTATTTGTTAAAAACAAGTCAGCCAGACCACATCAAGGGGAGAGCAACATACGAAATGTGAGTACCAGAAGTTGTGAGGCATTGGAAACCATTTTAGATACCACCTACCACACATTAAAATGTTTTTCTGGAAAAGTTACTGAAGAGCTATTCTTAGTTAAGTTTAATTTATAACATATAAACATAGGGGAAGGGAAAAAAAGAGAGGGAGGCAAACCATAAAAGACTCTTAACTACAGAGAACAAACTGAGGGTTGATGGAAGGGAGGTGGGCAGGGGATGGACTAGGTGGGTGATGGGTATTAAGGAGGGCACTTGTTGTGATAGGTGTTCTATGTAAGTTATGAATCACTAATTTCTGTTCTTGAAACCAATATTACACTGTATGTTAACTGAAATTTAAATAAAAACTTGAAAACTGCCCCCCCAAATCCATTTATGTATCATCTATCTATCTACCATCTATAATTTGTTAAAATGGAAGATCTGTATTTGGACCCTTAGAAGATTGATGAGCAATTTTTTTGAAGATTTTTATTTATTTATTTATTTATTTATTTATATATATATATATATATATATATATATATATATATATATATATATTATTTGAGAGAGAGAGGGAGAATGTGAGCAGGGCGGTGGGCAGAGGAAGAGGGAGAGAAAGGATTCCAGGCAGACTCCAGACTGAGTATGAAGCCTGACAGGGTCTCAATCTCACAACTCTGAGATCACGACCTGAGCCAAAATCTAGAGTCGGACACTTAACCAACTATGCCACCCAGGTGCCCCAAGATTGGTGAACAATATTAAAGACATCAAGATTTGGATCTAAAGAGCTCAAATATAAATGGTTCTTTTCCGGTGTGAAACATGAAATTTAGTTTATCTCTTTTTCAAAAGGTAGCCACAATTTCAGATGTGCCAAGATAGAATTTTGTTCATTAATCCAAATTCTGTTCATTAATCCAAGTAGTACCATGTTTACTAGTCCTTGCTTCCATTCACGATATAACACACTTAATCTTGCCTTTTATTTGATCACTTCAGGTTGTAAAATGCTATTTTTAGCTAATAATCAATTTAAGACTTAAAACCAGTCAAGTCTAACTCGCGTCTCAAAGTTAAGCAGGCAGAAAATGTTTCTAGGGATGTATATTAGTTTCCTAGGGCTGCCACAATAAAATACCACAAACCAACCCACTTCAGACAAATTGATTCTCTTCAGTCCTGCAGGCTAGAAGTTTGCAGTCAAGGTGTTGAAAGAGCCATGTTCTTTCTGTTCTAGAGGAAAACACTTCTTTGCCTCTTCCCAACTTCTGGTTGTTGCCAGTAATGCCAGTGATGCATCACTCCAGTCTCTGCTTCAGTATTCAAAGGTGCTTGTCCCTCTGTCTTCCATGTCTTCGCCTAGCATTTTCCTCTCTGTGTCTCCTCTGTATCCATCCCTCATCATACAAGGATACCTGTAATTGAATTAAGTCCTACCCTAAACCAACAGGACCTCATCACCTTCATTAGATTATATCTGCAAAGGCCCTTTTTTCAAATAAGGTCACATTCACAGATCCCAGAAGTTAGGATTTCAACACATTTTGGGGGACCACAACACGTAACAGGGTGCTTGAAAAAAGATGCAGATTCCAACCCCACAGGAACCCCCCTCCCTTGGGAATTCTGATTCTTTAGGTATTAGGAAAGTTATAAGGATCTGAGGGTTTGACAAGCCCTGCAGGTGTGTTCTATGGGAGTGGTGCACAGGCCACATTTTGCAAACTCTGCTCAAGCCAACCAGCTAGACCTTCTCACTAACTGTTGGCAAACAACAGTTAAAACCCCCAGGCTTTGTCTTCTTGATTTTTTTAATGAGAAAATTTAGGTGAGGGACAGTGTGGCAAAATGAATAGACAATGGGGGTAGCATCAAATGACTGAAGTCTGAATACTGGCTCCACACTAGCCATGTGACTGTAGTTCAGTCCCTCAGCCTCTGATTTGTCAGCTGCATCACTGAGTTTTTCTTAGAATTAAATGAAGCAACATTTGCAAAGGTATCTATCCAGTTCAAAATAATATACTATTAGGACTAAAAGTGACAATAAAAATTTATTCATGTCATTTAATCCGGCAATTTCTCTTCATTCATCATTTATTTAATAAAAATTTATGAGAGAGGAGTTAAGATGGCGGAGGAGTAGGAGACACCGTTTTCAGCCGGTCCTCCGAGTCGAGCTGGATAGGTACCAGACCAGCCTAAACAACCACGGAACCAGCCTGAGACGCAGGAAGATGCATCTGGATCTCTACAAATGAACATCTCCAGCGTTGAGTATTGAGGTACGAAGCGGGGAGCCATGAAACCGTGCACAGATATTGGAAGATAAACGGAAGGGGGAGGGAGCCGCCGTGTTCGGGTGCCGGGAAGCGGTAGCCACTTGCACGGGAGAGCGGGCGTGGCTCGTGGTCGGCACCCGCAAATCAGCAGACTGAGACCTGGTCGGCACCCGCAAAACAGCAGACTGAGACCGTGAGCCGGGTGCGCGCCAGCAGGCATCTCGCGGAACCCCGGAATCCCGGTGCGCTCACTGGATCCAGACTGAGACCGGGAGATCCGGGAGCGCGCGCGCAGGGCGGCTGGCGGCTGGCGGCATTAGAAACACAAAGGACAGAGACGCGCCGGCCCTGGAAGTGAGGGCTGGGACGCCGGGTGTGGGGCACACATCCCGGGACGCTGCAGGGTTGAGCAGCACCAACAGTAACAGAGTTAAAGTGGCCAGAACATTAGTAGAGAACGGGCCGCAATCCCTCTGTTCTGTGACAGAGGCTGAGATTCGGCCGCTGCTGCTCTGACTCTCAGAAGAGGCACAGCAAACCGCCAGGGAAAGCCGCCAGAGAACAAAAGCCTGGAAAAACCGGCTCAGGGAGTGCCCATCCCCATCCCCCCTCGCAGGGGACGCTGAGACTCTACCCAAACAGGGCTGCCTGAGTATCGGCGCGGCAGGCCCCTCCCCCAGAACACAGAAGGCAGGCTGAAAAATCAAGAAGCCCACAACCCGGGCGCCTGGGTGGCGCAGTCATTGAGCGCCTGCCTTCGGCTTAGGGCGTGATCCCGGCGTTCCGGAAAGGAGTCCCTCATCGGGCTCCTCCGCTGGGAGGCTGCTTCTTCCTCTCCCACTCCCCTGCTTCTGTTCCCTCTCTCGCTGGTTGGCTGCCACATAAATAAATAAAATCTTTAAAGAAGAAGCCCACATCCCTAAGATCCCTATAAAACAAGGGGCACGGCCTGGGACCCAGTCAATAATTTGGGCTCTGGAAACCCCGCAACCTCTCTTCATCAGAATGACAAGAAGAAGAAGCCCCCCCCAGCAAAGAAAAGACAGTGAGACTGTGGCCTCTGCCACAGAAATAATGGATATGGATGTAACCAAATTATCAGAAATGGAATTCAGAGTAACGATGGTCAAAATGATGAGTAGAATTGAAAAAAGTATAAACGAAAAGGTTACTGAGAATATAGAATCCCTAAGGACAGAAATGAGAGCGAATCTGACAGAAATTAAAAATTCTATGAGCCAAATGCAGGCAAAACTAGAGGCTCTGACAGCCAGGGTCGCAGAAGCAGAAGAAAGGGTTAGTGAATTGGAGGATGGGTTAATAGAGGAAAAAATGAAAATAGAAGATGGTCTTAAAAAAATCCACGCCCACGAATGTAGGTTACGGGAGATTACTGACTCAATGAAACGATCCAATGTCAGAATCATCGGCATCCCCGAGGGGGTGGAGAAAAACAGAGGTCTAGAAGAGATATTTGAACAAATTGTAGCTGAAAACTTCCCTAATCTAGCAAGGGAAACAAACATTCGTGTCCAAGAGGCAGAGAGGACCCCTCCCAAGCTCAACCATGACAAACCTACGCCACGTCACGTCATAGTGCATTTTGCAAATATTAGATGCAAGGATACAGTATTGAAAGCGGCCAGGGCAAAGAAATTTCTCACGTACCAAGGCAAAAGCATCAGAATTACGTCAGACCTGTCTACACAGACCTGGAATGAGAGAAAGGGTTGGGGGAGCATATTTAAAGCTCTTTCAGAGAAAAACATGCAGCCAAGGATCCTTTATCCAGCAAGGCTGTCATTCAGAATTGATGGAGAAATAAAGACATTTCAGAATCGCCAGTCACTAACCAATTTTGTAACTACGAAACCAGCCCTACAGGAGATATTACGGGGGGTTCTATAAAAGTAAAAAGGCCCCAAGAGTGATACAGAACAGAAAGTCACAGCCAATACAAAAAAAAGACTTTACTGGCAACATGGCAACATTAAAATCATATCTATCAGTAATCAGTCTTAATGTAAATGGTTTGAACCATCCCATAAAACGCCACAGGGTTGCAGATTGGATAAAAAGAAATGACCCATCCATTTGCTGTCTACAAGAGACTCATTTCAAACCCAAAGATGCATTCAGACTGAGAGTAAGGGGATGGAGTACCATCTTTCACGCAAATGGTCCTCAAAAGAAAGCTGGGGTAGCAATTCTCATATCAGATAAATTGGATTTTAAACTACAGACTATAGTTAGAGATGCAGAAGGGCACTATATTATTCTTAAGGGAAGTATTCAACAAGTGGATATGACAATTATAAATATATATGCCCCCAACAGGGGAGCAGCAAGATACACAAGCCAACTCTTATCCAGAATAAAGAGACATATAAATGAAAATACATTAATAGTAGGGGACCTCAACACTCCACTATCAGAAATAGACAGAACACCCTGGCAAAAACTAAGCAAAGAATCAAAGGCTTTGAATGCCATACTCGACGAGTTGGACCTCATAGATATATATAGAACACTACACCCCAGAACCAAAGAATACTCATTCTATTCTAATGCCCATGGAACATTCTCAAGAATAGACCATGTTCTGGGACACAAAACAGGTCTCAACCGATACCAAAAGATTGAAATTATCCCCTGCATATTCTCAGACCACAACGCTCTGAAATTGGAACTCAACCACAAGGAAAAATTTGGAAGAAACTCAAACACTTGGAGACTAAGAACCATCCTGCTCAGGAATGACTCGATAAACCAGGAAATCAAAAATCAAATTAAACAATTTATGGAGACCAATGAGAATGAAAATACAACAGTCCAAAACCTATGGGATACTGCAAAGGCAGTCCTAACGGGGAAATACATAGCCATCCAAGCCTCACTCAAAAGAATAGAAAAATCTAAAATGCAGTTTTTATATTCCCACCTCAAGAAGCTGGAACAGCAACAGAGGGACAGGCCTAATCCACGTACGAGGAAGCAGTTGACCAAAATTAGAGCTGAAATCAATCAAGCAGAAACCAGAAGTACAGTAGAGCAGATCAACAGGACTAGAAGCTGGTTCTTTGAGAGAATCAATAAAATTGACAGACCACTGGCAAGACTTATCCAAAAGAAAAGAGAAAGGACCCAGATTATTAAAATTATGAATGAAAAAGGAGAGGTCACGACGAGCACCATTGAAATTGGAAGGATTATTAGAAATTTTTATCAACAGCTATATGCCAATAAACTAAGCAATCTGGAAGAGATGGAATCCTTCCTGGAAACCTATAAACTACCAAGATTGAAACCGGAAGAAATTGATTCCTTAAACAGGCCAATTAATTATGAAGAAATTGAGTCAGTGATAAACAACCTTCCAAATAACAAAACTCCAGGCCCGGATGGTTTTCCTGGGGAATTCTACCAAACATTCAAAGAAGAAATAATACCTATTCTCCTAAAGCTATTTCAAAAAATAGAAACAGAAGGAAAGCTACCAAACTCATTCTATGAGGCCAATATTACCTTGATCCCCAAACCAGGCAAAGACCCCCTCAAAAAGGAGAATTACAGACCGATTTCCCTAATGAATATGGACGCCAAAATCCTCAACAAGATACTTGCTAATAGAATCCAACAGTACATTAAAAGGATTATCCATCACGATCAAGTGGGATTCATACCTGGGATGCAAGCGTGGTTCAATATTCGCAAATCAATCAGCGTGATACATCATATCAACAAGAAAAGACTCAGGAACCATATGATCCTCTCAATCGATGCCGAAAAAGCATTTGACAAAATACAGCATCCTTTCCTGATTAAAACCCTTCAGAGTGTAGGAATAGAAGGTACATTTCTCAATCTCATAAAAGCCATCTATGAAAAGCCTACTGCAAATATTATTCTCAATGGAGAAAAGCTGGAAGCCTTTCCCTTAAGATCAGGAACTCGACAAGGATGCCCACTCTCGCCACTATTATTCAACATAGTACTAGAAGTCCTTGCAACAGCAATCAGACGACAAAAAGGGATCAAAGGTATTCAAATTGGCAAAGAAGAAGTCAAAATGTCTCTCTTTGCAGATGACATGATACTCTATATGGAAAACCCAAAAGAAGCCACTCCCAAATTATTAGAAGTTATAGAGCAATTCAGTAACGTGGCAGGATACAAAATAAATGCTCAGAAATCAGTTGCATTTCTATACACGAATAACGAGACCGAAGAAAGAGAAATTAGGGAATCCATCCCATTTACAATAGCACCAAAAACCATACGTTACCTTGGAATTAACTTAACCAGAGACGTAAAGGACCTATATTCTAGAAACTATAAATCACTCTTGAAAGACATTGAGGAAGACATAAAAAGATGGAAAGATATTCCATGCTCATGGATCGGAAGAATTAACATAGTTAAAATGTCCATGCTACCCAGAGCAATCTACACTTTCAATGCTATCCCGATCAAAATACCAAGGACATTTTTCAAAGAACTGGAACAAACAGTCCTTAAATTTGTATGGAAACAGAAAAGGCCCCGAATCTCCAAGGAACTGTTGAAAAGGAAAAACAAAGCTGGGGGCATCACAATGCCGGATTTCGAGCTGTACTACAAAGCTGTGATCACAAAGACAGCATGGTACTGGCACAAAAACAGACACATAGACCAATGGAACAGAATAGAGAGCCCAGAAATGGACCCTCGGCTCTTTGGGCAACTAGTATTTGATAAAGCAGGAAAAAACATC
Organism: Ursus americanus; assembly: GCF_024610735.1. Lineage (NCBI taxonomy): Eukaryota > Metazoa > Chordata > Mammalia > Carnivora > Ursidae > Ursus > Ursus americanus. Next base: position 33,798,952 of record NC_142127.1, on the reverse strand, counting down.
CGGTGGGAAAAAGACAGTCTCTTCAATAAATGGTGCTGGGAAAATTGGACAGATACATGCAAAAGAATGAAACTTGACCACTATCTCACATCATACACAAAAATAAACTCCAAATGGATGAAAGACCTCAATGTGAGACAGGAATCTATCAAAATTCTAGAGGAGAACATAGGCAACAACCTCTACGACATCGGCCAAAGCAACCTTTTTCATGACACATCCCCAAAGGCAAGAGAAACAAAAGATAAAATGAATTTATGGGACTTCATCAAGATTAAAAGTTTCTGCACAGCCAAGGAAACAGTCAGAAAAACTAAGAGGCAGCCCACGGAATGGGAGAATATATTTGCAAATGACACTACAGATAAAGGACTGGTATCCAAGATCTACAAAGAACTTCTCAAACTCAATACACGAGAAACAAATAAACAAATCAAAAAATGGGCAGAAGATATGAACAGACACTTTTCCAATGAAGACATACAAATGGCTAACAGACACATGAAAAAATGTTCAAAATCATTAGCCATCAAGGAAATTCAAATCAAAACCACACTGAGATACCACCTTACGCCAGTTAGAATGGCAAAAATAGACAAGGCAAGAAACAACAATTGTTGGAGAGGATGTGGAGAAAGGGGATCCCTCCTACATTGTTGGTGGGAATGCAAGTTGGTACAGCCACTCTGGAAAACAGTGTGGAGGTCCCTTAAAAAGTTAAAAATTGAGCTACCCTATGATCCAGCCATTGCACTACTGGGTATTTACCCCAAAGATACAGACGTAGTGAAGAGAAGGGCTATATGCACCCCAATGTTCATAGCAGCAATGTCCACAATAGCTAAATCGTGGAAGGAACCGAGATGCCCTTCAACAGATGACTGGATTAAGAAGTTGTGGTCCATATATACAATGGAATATTACTCAGCTATCAGAAAGAACGAGTTCTCAACATTTGCTACAACATGGACAGCACTGGAGGAGATAATGCTAAGTGAAATAAGTCAAGCAGAGAAAGACAACTATCATATGATTTCTCTCATCTATGGAACATAAGAACTAGGATGATCAGTAGGGGAAGAAAGGGATAAAGAAAGGGGGGGGTAATCAGAAGGGGGAATGAAACATGAGAGACTATGGACTATGAGAAACAAACTGAGGACTTCAGAGGGGAGGGGGGTGGGGGAATGGGATAGACCGGTGATGGGTAGTAAGGAGGGCACGTATTGCATGGTGCACTGGGTGTTATACACAACTAATGAATCATCGAGCCTTACATCGGAAACCGGGGATGTACTGTATGGTGACTAACATAATATAATAAAAAATCATTAAAAAAAAAAAAAAGTTGTGGTCCATATATACAATGGAATATTACTCAGCTATCAAAAAGAACGATTTCTCAACATTTGCTGCAACATGGACAGCACTGGAGGAGATAATGCTAAGTGAAATAAGTCAAGCAGAGAAAGACAATTATCATATGATTTCTTTCATCTCTGGAACATAAGAACTAGGAAGATCTGTAGGAGAAGAAAGGGATAAAGAAAGGAGGGGTAATCAGAAGGGGGAATGAAGCATGAGAGACTATGGACTCTGAGGAACAAACGGAGGGCTTCAGAGGGGAGGGGGGTGGGGGATGGGATAGGCTGGTGATGGGTGGTGGGGAGGGCACGTATTGCATGGTGCACTGGGTGTTATACGCAACTAATGAATCATCGAACTTTACATCAAAATTCTAATGATGTGATGTACTGTATGGTGACTAACATAATATAATAAAAAAGTATTTTAAAAAAATAAATAAATAAACACATTCTGACAGAAGAATATAAGACCCCCTAAAAACAAAAAGGTGCTCTGATCAGCTAAACATGCATAAAATCTGTTTGGTGCTTATGTTCCTATTTTAAGCAATTAATTAACATTCCAAAAAAAAAAAAAAACAAAAAACAAAACAAACAAACAAACAAAAAAAATTTATGAAGTACATACCATATGACAGACATGGAGCTTGGCACTTGGGATGCAACAGTGAACAATAAATATAGCCTATACTCCATATTATGGAGGAACTATAACTTAAGGAAATGATCTAAAATATTAAAAGAAATCATAAACATAAAACTCTTCATGACAACATTAATAAAACAGAAACAATAAATATCTAACAATAGAAAAGTTTATCTACTGAGTGAAACACCCTGAAGGCATGAAGACTATGTACTCATGTGGAAAAATGCATTTAATATGAAATAAAAATTAAAGTACAAAACCATGATTACAAATACATAAAAATAAAACTATATTATAGGGGAGAACAATGGACTAACATTGACCAAAATGAAATAGTGATAACATTATGAATGATTTTTTTTTTTTTCCTAACACTCACTGGGATGGAAGCATTAGTTACTTCTTTATCTGAGACTGGGTTTTGTTTTTGTTTGTTTGTTTTCTTTTTTTAACAGAGGAATTGCTTTTGGAATCAGGGAAAAAAGGAAAAAGAAAAAAAGCCTATTTTTAAATGAGTTGCATACTATCAGGTTACAGTACATGTCAGTACATCTACAAGTGTCAGGTGGATCCAGTGTCCTACAGGTTTGTAAGGTCTTCCTTGAGGCATGCAGCCCAAACGAATCTCTTCTAAGACCAGATGCACTGGGCTCGTATCCAGCATGCCATCATGCTTCCCTCTTCCTGCGGGGGCCCAGGATTTGCTGGTCTTTCTAACTAAAGCAGCACCTAAACTAACAGGCTCTCAGCTTATGTCTGTAGGACTGAATTGAAGTGTTCTAAGTGACTCTAAGATTCTTTTTCCTAATCACAACTGGCACTTTGAAGTGTATCATGTAATAACTACAGTTTGAATTATTCTTCCTAGATATATTACTTTTGGCGTCACTCACACGAACAGGCAGCTTTCTCTGCCTTGTGCTATGTGCTACATGATGCAAACTTTTCACCAAGAACCCACTCCCATTTCTCCCCCATCCCTAACTCCAAGTTTCTAAGATGTTAATTTACGAAATTGCTTTGATGAACTAACTTCCATTTTTATTAAAGATAAAAACTAACTTCTGGTCAGAGCTTTAGACAAATATGAGATAGTAAGATTCCAACTGAGAACAAGTATGTTTAACCCTTTGGTTATCCTGGACAATGATTTTGGGAGGCAAAAGTATGAATTCCATTAGGATTTTTACAATATTAAAAATAATGGTTGTGTTTCTATTACTTTGTCCCCAGATGCCCAAGTATCCCAAGTAGGAAAAATTTTGCCTGAAGTTAAATCTCATTCAAGACCCCATGATCCATGCAGAGAGGAGCTTGAGAGGCCCCAGGAAATTGTTTTCTAGTGGTGGTCACTTCAACCCTTGGTAGATGATAAAAGGCAATTTTCTCACTGCTAAGTTCTGCATTTGGTATCTGAGGGGAAGATTCATTTTCCTTTATACTGGCAAGAACCTATCACGTGAAGAGGAGGGCTGGGTAGGGTACTTATTCATGTTAAGGTTGTTGTTTTGCCTTCTTGGTTAAAGTAGAATTAAAACAGTAAACTGGACAGAGTGCCAGAGGCCCAGACCAGGGCTCTGAGCCAAGTTCATAATCAAGGACTGTGAAAGATATTCCCCAATGTGCTTTAACTCTTTCTTCCTAGTATGTTAACAGATTGAAGCTTTTTTTATTCAGTATTTTGCAACCAAGGAATAATTATAAACATCATTGTCTTAGCTGAGTTTCCTCAGAAGTAGACTCTGAAAAAAGCATTCCAAGGAAAATAGTTTGTGATATATAGGAATATATAAGGAATAAAAGGGTGATATTTTAAAATAAAGGAAAAAATTATATAGGAGAGGAAAGCCAGAAAACAAACCATTATTAAGACATCTACCACAGTGGGCAACTGAAGCTTAGTTCCTCGAAGAAACTCTAGAAATACAATATTTTCATCATTTTTTATGTGTACTGTATAATGATGATATGTTCTAGTCATAGCAAATAATTGTTTCCCACTCTCAAACTGCCTTTTTACAAATAAATCTCTAATTTTTTTTAAGATTTTATTTATTTGACAGAGAGAGACATCCAGCAAGAGAGGGAACACAAGCAGGGGGAGTGGGAGAGGAAGAAGCAGGCTCCCAGCGGAGGAGTCCGATGTGGGGCTCGAACCCTGGTCCATGGGATCACGCCCTGAGCCAAAGGCAGATGCTTAAAGACTGAGCCACCTAGGCACCCCTCTAACTCTTTAATTTCTTCATAATTTTCCTTTTTCCCTAAAAGTGAGGATTTCACAAAAACTAATTAATTTGGGGTTCTGGTTTTGGGCTACGTTGAGTGGTGGTATAGTTGTTAAGAACCCCATGTCTGAAGCCTGGGTTCAATACTGTGCTCAGACACTTATCAGCTGTGTACCTTGAGCAAGTTATTTAACCTCTCAGTGCTTCAATGTCCTCACCTATAACATGAGCGTCATAATTTTACCTATTTGGTAGTCACTATGGTGTAACGTTCGTGAGTTAATATAAATAACCTAGAATAGTGCCTGGCTCATTATAAATGTCTATTGAGAAAAAAAAAATGAGGAAATAACAGCAATCATTTATCGGGCCTATCCTTTGTGCCACAGGCTATTCTTGACCCTATAACTATGCAGATCAGTCAGATACATGGAAGACCTCTATGAACTCAACAGTTGAGTAAAAAGAGACTAAAATAGGCGGACAAATTCTAGTTAAACAGATAACTGTATCACAATGTAGTAAAGACCATAAAAGCACAGAACAGGAAGCAACCAACTACTTGGGTGAAGGTGGGACAAGTTCACCCTTGTAGTCTGTGGTAGAGGGGAAGCAGGCAGTGGGGGACTGGGCAGGGGGGTTGGAGGCTCTGGGAAGGGAGAAGAAGAGGACCTGTGACCTGGCTTACTGTACTAGAGGAATGGTGAGAAATTAAAGTGTGGCTGAAATTTAGAGTGTTGTTCACAAAGAAGTATTTAGTTAGGACTAGGGTATAATGGCCTTTGCTCACCAAATAAAGAATATTGACTTTTCTTCTAGAGAAAGAAGCCAGAGATGTTGTTTGTTCTTTTTTGTTGTTGTTGTTGTTGTTGCATGAAGTAACAGCTCAGATTTGCTTCTCAGAAAAAAAGAATTCAGTCATGAATGTGAAGAACTGACTGGAATAAGGAGCAAAAGAGTCTGCTGTGGCTACAGTCCAAGTGAGAGGTAACTAAGACTAGGGCAGTGGGGATGAAGAGCAAATGGCATGTTGAAGGAAACTTTTGGAGTTGGTGACGAATTGGATAGGTCTGGGCAGAGAAGAGGGTGGCTTTAAGAAAGATACTATGATTTCCCACTCATGAAACTCAGTTGGTCACAGCATTAACAGGCATAAGGAATACGGAAGACAATCAACTTAGTGAGCCAAGGGGGAGGGGCCCATGACAGGGCTAGCTAATGGTAGATCTGAGGAGCTTATAGGAAATTTAGACAAAAGTTTCTATTTGGTTATCTTTGGATTTGGAAGACATTAGCATGTGAGTATGTAAATAACATGATCTCACCCAGAAGTTATACTCTATTTGGAAGAAAATTACAGTACACCATGGTGTCTCAATTGTACCAAAATAAACCTATAAAATGGTATACCTATTAAACTGAATAACATCTCCATTCCCAGACTTTCAATGGGTAAAATGGAAATGGAAATCACTGTATAACATTTTCTCTTTCATGTTTACAATGAAGTTAGGTGGCCATTCCATTTCATGATTCTATTCCAACATATGCACACTAAAACTGGCAAGTCAAAGCTTAATTCAATAATATATGAGCCATAATTATTATGCAGTTGTTCTGAGGTTAATCTTATCAGTAATCATTTGATTTCCAAGACTGATTTCACGGACTGGTTGTCTCTTTCTCCTTTATTACCATATATGTATTTATCCCAAGGTTGTACCACTGACAAAGACTTTCCTAAATAAAGAAGGCCTGTGTTTAAAGCCTTTGCAGTTCTCCTCTGCCATATCTCTAAAATAAAAAGGCTGGTTCTCCTAAGAAAAAAACTGGGCATACAACTCTAAGTGTTCTCACCTTCAGTATAGTGGTCATTTAGACATTTTTTTTCCCCAGTGATGATGCCATCTCTCAAAACATTAGAATTTTTTAAAGATAATCAAAGCCTACCACTCTTATTTGATGTCCTTTTAGTGACAGCAAATTCTCATTCTTTAAAGTTGGATTTGGTTTTTATGATCAACTAAACATCATTTGCAGCCAAGTGATTAAGTAAACAAGTTTGAAAGTGAAACATAATCATAAAATAATAATAGTTTTCTTCTATTTTTCCATTGCCATAGGCAAATCCGAAACACAAAATTTAAACCTGACTGTATTCTTGGAATCAATGACCACTTTGAGGGAAATATACATCAAACTATATGTTCATTAAAAGGAAAAAAAAAATCAATCTCATTACTTCGTTATAAAATCTTAGTATTTCACTACTTTTAGATTTTTTAAGACTTAACAAGACCTCTCAAAGAAATTAATTTTAGACAAAGTTTAATAGATGCTGAAGCTTTTTAAAAAATATATTTACCTTGAGTCATTTGCACCATCATCATTAAGGATTTCAAGGCAACCCAATTTAAATTGGCTTATTACTAATTTAAATCTCCTTGTCCTTTATATATAATGTAATATGCTGGTATTTTTTAGTTTATCCCCTAAAACCACAACCTTAATTTAACCATACATCAACATTTCAGATAACACAGCTAAAATGTTAATGAACAAGTCTAAAATATACCACTAGCCAATTTTTCATTAAAAATAAAATACCCTTTGGAAAAGGGTCACACAGATTGATCATAAATGAATGCTGTTCCCTTAAGGCAGAGAAATGACCTAAGTTTAATTGGTTCACATAAAAAGGAGTCTTATTAGCTAAATCTGACAGAAACCTTTGGCTGAATGTCATCTTACCTTTAGATTTTTCACCAACTACTTTTATAAATGCATAATTATAGACCAGTGATTTATATTTTTATACACAAAGTAGGCAATTTGTTTTTTAGTACCTACTATGTATTAAGCATGATGCTACGTAGTAAAGACACAGTGGAAAACAAGATAGACACAAGCATGATTCTTACCCTTACAGAGTTTATGGTCTTGGAACACATCATGAACAAATGCTCATTCTACATAGATTTTTAATCCCCCTCTTGCACATTAAAAGGGATACTGACAATGATCAAATGTCACTTACATTTCACTATGATGAAAGCTTCAAGTATGATCACCAAAATCAAGTCAGAATAGAAGAAAATCTTAAATGGTCTTAAATTAATAAAAGCATGAGTTAGCTTGATGACGACATATGCTGGTGTGCATTACCAGCACATTTCTTCCGAGGGGCACTGTTTTATTGCATTTCAGGATCATAAACACATGTTTTCAATCTTGTATTTCACTGTTACCCTGGAAAGGAGCGGTAAGTCAGTGAAGGTAACTTATCTATGTAAAATCTCTACATTCATTTGGAATGTGGAACAGACAAACGTAAAGCACAGAGAGAGATGACAGAGGTACAGTCCAAAGCATAAGGACCTCCACTTCATTTTTTATGGAGATTTAAGACAGCATTTCGAACAGCTATTTGGAAATAGCATGTGGTAATAGTTTTCTTATCCTCAAGTACTCACTATGAAGTGTTCTTGTTAGCATTTTACATAGGGTATTTCATTTAACTGTCACAGCCACTCCATGAGGTAGGTATTATTCTCCCTATTTCACAGATGGAGAAACTAAGGCTCAAAGAAGTAGTATGCCCCAAGTCACAGTTTGTACTTTGAAATTAGATTGAAACTCAGGTCTGTCCAATTCTAAAGCCCAATTCTTAACTACTATGTTATACTGCTTTAGAACAATAAGAAAGAAGAAGAAGAAGAGGAGGAGAATGTTTACTAGTGATCATTGTAGAAATTCATTGGTAAAGTCAGGTTTTACCATTCTGGCTAAACTCATTGCCAAACCAATTATAGCAAAAAGATATTACAGAAATAACTTCCCATTTCTGACCTACATCTTAGAAAAACTAAGAAGAAATACAACTTTACACCTCCAGGTAGGTTGCAGGTTCCCATTAGCCTGTCATTTCAATTGTTATCTCTTTCTCGTTTTGAGTTGTCAAAAGCAATCTTAGTATCAAATCCTCAGTGGTGGCAGTTCTCAGATGTGTTCACCTTTTTCTGCACACTGAGATCCAAAGCTATTACTATCTCTTTGAAGTCGACTTCAAATTGATTGAGGATGAGAGGATAATTATTTTAGTCAATAGCTTCTACTCCAAATTCTTCAATCTTCTCATCAGACTGCTGACAAGTGGAAGAATTGACTTCTCTAGTCAGGGCAGAAGGTCCCAGTGCAAGAGCTATGGTCAGGAGGAGTAAAACCATGGGGCTGGCTCCTCAGCAGGATAGGAAAAGAACCTCCATGGGGAGAAAAAAAAAGGTGATGAAGTCACAGCCCCAGGGAGGAGCTGACCAATAAAACTTAAGGTCAAATAAACGTGAAACTATAATCCAATTTTAGCAAATCTTGGCATTTTGGGTGAGGCAGGACAAGCATCATCTCTAAAAATTCATACTGGGGCAATGTAACTGTCAGGTCCTGTGCACAGAATTAGCTCACATGGGCAGTTTGATGCAGGGGAAGGGAGACAGAAGCAATGTAGCCCTGGGGAGAGCCTAGTAAGAAAGCCTCCAACTAAATGGCTGAGATAAATCTCTGGGCTGTCTCAGATGGCAGAGATGAGATTAAAAGAAAATAAGACAAGCATGTGGCCCAGACTTGCCCAAGTATCTTTTTCCAGCAATCACAGAATCCTTACGCTATTCATTCTGGCCTATGGATGGACCTGGAATCAGGAAAATAGACCAGATCTAATCATTAAACAAACCTAACTATTTGGACAGCAGGCTTAAATGGGTCCCCAGATCTAAGCTATGTCAGTCCTACCCCGTTGAAACAGCTCATAGCACAAGAGAAGTTTGCTCAAGTCCATAGCATGAGTCTCATCTTGGAGAAGATGTCAAGGATTCCAAACAGTTTCTGGCAGAAGATTCTGGTGAATCATGATGATGAAAAAGATGATTATAGTTATGAGTAATTATTTACTATAGATCAAACTATGTGCTGAAAACTATACATACAGTTTGATGGTTCTCCAACAGGTCCATTTTGGAATTATGAGAGCATTTTGAGTTGTAATAACTCAAGTGACTGGGGTCACTGCTGGCATTTAGCAAGTATGGGTCAGGAATCTAAACAGTCTCACATAATGAAGAATCAATGAATCTGGAATTCCCGTAGTATCTCTTTTTGACACAAATCTGATCTGGGCCCATCCTACTTCCTTGAGATAGCTCTGTGAGTTAGTTCATTTAATCTTGACAATGTTACATTTGTTATCCTTATTAGAGGAGAAAACAGGCTTAAAGATGTTAAGCAAATTATTCTTGGTTGTTGCTCACACAACTCATCAGTGGCAGGACCAGGGTAACAATCCAGAGAATCTAGTCCATTATTTTTCATGCTTAAGCTCTGGAACCACGTCCACAAAATGACTCACTAGAGCTAAGTGTTAGGAATAGACACAAAGTTAAGAGAAGTGGCAAGACAAGAGTTGTCTGTCTCATTTTTGTCAATAGACAAACCCTATTTCGCTATTTAGGTCATGCTATCCTACTGCTATCTCCACTCCAGATAATTACAAAAGGTAGTAAATGTAAACTTTGGAAAGAACCTCTTATCCTAGACCAAAACCATGTCCAAAACTATGCCTTTACTTTCTAATTAATGTGATATAATGGAAAGCACACAAGATTCAATCAGAATTGTTAAGTTTCCAATCCTGAATTGACCATTAACAAATTTAGGCAAGTCACATTGCCTATTTCTCAGTTTCTTCCTAATGTAAATGTGATGTCTAACTTAATGATCTAGACCCTTTCAAGATCTGGGGGCAAGGAGGTATTTTGTTTTGAACGGTGTATGAGGCTGGATATGTATACAACATATATGGCTTCAATCAATGTACGTATCTTTTAGAAGAAGGGTGATTACCAAGGGACAATGCTAAACATTAGCTGACCTATAGACAGTACAAGACAGAATCTATCTTCAAAACCCCATCAGTGTCCACAGAGTATTTGGGTACCCTGAATTCATAAGGGTCAGTTCTGCTTATAAGAACATCAATATTTCACATGTACTTCCCTAAAAATTGTCAGAACCCTGCAGTACAAGATTAAGGAATGCTATTACTTGATGCATTTGAGTCATAAAATTTTAACAACTAACTGCTTACAGGAAAAACAAAAACATTTAGACCTTTTTGCTAAGGTTTTGCAATATTTTGACACTTGCAATGTGGAATCCATGAAGAAACAGATACATCAAGCTGATAACTCCAGAGTACAGAGAGTTAGGATTTGTCTACCTGCCCAGATAGAAGATACTCTCAATCTCTGTAACTCTGTCCCATACTCTGTTAGGAAGAGGTGGAGTGTTAAAATCAGTATCACATGAGCCAAGCAACCACAATTCTTGCTAAAACAGAAAGGCACACTAAAGTCCTCAACAAATAGTTTCTTAAGATACATAAAAACATACATGAGCATTTTTAGAAATCCATAATTGGACTGAATCAAAGTGGGAATATACATACCAACACGATTCTCAAACATCTCTCTTCCTTTCCACTCTGGCATTCCTTAAACAGATTTTGATCTAACTGAACTTGTATTTTAGTGAAACATCTCGTCTCCTTTCTAACTGCAGATTATCTGATTGGAACACACATGAGAGAACAAGCTCTTAGATTTTGACAAGTTGTTCTCTGTATATATTTTCCCCTATGCTTTCTTACATGGATTAAAGCTAAACCACAGCCACAAACACCTAACAGTGAATAACACAGTTAAAAACTCACATTCTGCTTACAACTTTATTGAATAGGTAGTAGATGTTTGTTTTTAAGAAGGGAAGTTAAAAACCTCAAATGAGGGTATCAAAATATGCTTTTATAATTAAGAGCCTAAAGATAAGCCTAGGCTAACACTCTCTTTCATCCTCTAAATGCTGGCGCTTCCTAATTCTCTAACAAAACAGTAGCCTGGGAACAGAACAATAATAGTAGAATCTGTGCATACCCTTGGTATTTGGTAGGTGCTAATTAAGATATTCTTTCCCACTTGAGTACAGAATTAAGAAATAAGAGATCAAGAGCAAAAAATGTCATTACTAAAGTAGCTGAACAGGTGAATGTGCCTTATATTGGTGGAAGAGAGTGTTTTCTAATATTGGACCCAGAATTAGACTATCTACCCAGTCATAGGCACAGCGGGGCAGACGCGCTCTCCCTCCATACTCAGCTAATGAAGGGTAGAAACTTCACGGTCAGGAATATAGGACATACTCCCTGTAGGCAGCTGGATCCCAAGGGAGATAAAGAAAAGAGTAGATCCAAGCATGCCAAATTTACTTTAGCCAAACTTACATATCAGAAAGCATTCAGTTACCCGGGGAATGAATGGGTGAGCAAAGAGGCAGAGAGAGGCTAGGAATGCTACACCCTGCCCCTCCAGATGGAAAGATACATTAGGAATGAACAAGAAGTGTCACTCCTTAATAATACCATAAACCAGGCAGGCACTTGGTTTGGGAGTAGAGTAGGTAGTAAATTCATATCCCCATTGTCCAATATAATCCTTTAAACAGACATTAGAAAAATGTTCCATGTAAATTACTGCTTAAGATCATAAGGATTAGATGCCTTACAACGTAACAGTTAACTCCCAGAGACAGATAACACAGGGGCATTTATGTTTGATCAGAACTTTACAACTATTTTAGCAACAGACCCTTATAGTCAGGAGAGAAAGAAGGAAAGACAGGTCAAATTTCAAAGAAAAGTTAATATTAGTGTGATCTGTTATGATAAAGAAGTTTTTAGGAAAGCCTACTAAAATTACTTTCTTTTTCCTCTGCTACCCATATAAATTGTGAGAAAGTATACCTAAACTACACCCAGATCAAGCCAAGAATTATTCATGTTGGCAATCTGAGTAGGAAATTATTCCGTCTAGTGATGTTACTTTAAAATCACATTTTCCCATACTGTTAGCTCTCCAAATTGCTCCTCTCACACTGGGTAAATTTCTCTATTTTTAAATCATTTAGACTTAAATTAGTCACACCTCCCTTCTCATCTGTAAATATAGTGACAAAACTGAACTATAAGACTTTATCCAGAACAAGATCATATGGAAGCTCCAGCCAAGAGGGTTCTCAGCATTATGAAAGGTGTTATTTTTTAAAAATAGAAACAAATTTTGTTTTTGATTGTCATTCCAGCATTTCAGATTTGTTTTTGGTTGTCAAAGATGTTGAAAGGGATTACTAAGTTCTTACTGTTCAATATCCTTTAATGAATTTAATAAGAAATAAGATCATGATCTTATAAAGGATTTTTTAAAAGTCCTCAAGAATATGCATACCTGTAACAATGATAAATGCAATTTTAGAAACCTCTATTGAATTGTGGCAACTAAATAATTTGTGCAATTTACAAAACAAATTCCTATTTATCTACTTCTCTTTGCTGTCAGTGACTACAGAGGGAGGAAGAAGAGATGAGGTGAAGGTTGAAAAGGACCGGTATGTTACAGTAGTTCTTTTATATACTTCCGTGGGGTCATTTCAATCTCAAAGTCACTTGTGTTCATAAGTGATTTAATAAGCTTTGTCTTCTCTTATACTCTATGAAAGAATATTGAGCAAGTAGAATAAAATGTGATTTCTTCTAAGACTCCAACTGAGTATAGACAAGATTCAGCTCTCCCTAAGTAGAGCTCAAAGGTAGAAAGAAAGCCATAATATATCTAATGATAGCAAGGCATCTTGCCCCACCTCCTTGACTACAATCCCATGAGTAATCCTAGAACGTCAAGACTAATGGCAGTGACCACTTGGTCCCCTCATCTGAAAGCTGTGTAAACTGGGGCTCCCAGACATAAGTTCTCCTGCCTGGAGTCACATCTGGTGAGAGGCATAGCCAGAGCTAGAAGCAAGAGGTCCTCAACCAAGTCAGGTGGCCCTTACTTTATCAAACCTGCAGCAAGAACAGAGGCTTAAACACCATTAGAAGAATAAGGAAAGAACAGTTAAGTTTTACTTCTAAAACCCTAGTACAAGAAGAGCTTTTCCGAAAAGAGTCCATTACCAAGGATTTAAAACTTACATTTGGATGGTGTTTATTAGGTACCTGAAAATGTCCATAATATGATTCAGTTTTTCCAGCCTCAGTAAGACAAATCTATACTTAAGTCTTTTAGAACAAAATTTTGTCTTCACTACAAAGCTATCAATGATTAAATGTGGGATATGGGGGTAGGGAGGGGGGCAAGGGATAGAAATAGGAGGTGGAAGGCTGCATTCCAACTACTTGTTATTCACGTTCTGATATATTTTGAAGAAATTCCTGATCAGTTTATTGATAGGATTTATGGGATGACTTAGTTTCATCAGAAAGTAACATTTTCTTCATGAATGTGTATTAACCCAAATAAGGTAGCGGTCTTCATTTACAACCATCTGTTGAAAATGAATTTTTATGAGTTGTCTTCTCAAGACAGAGAGGAAACAGATGTACATTTAACCCCGAACCACAGAATTGCTTAGCCCATTCTAAAGCTTGATAAGTTGTCTAGGATGTCACATATACAAATTAAAAATAAATTTGTTTACCTTGTGCTTTTATAGTTTACTATTTCATGCAGAACCCAAGTCTATAAATAAAACTATTTAACTTTCAAACCCGATACAGCCCAAGTCACCCTGCTTTCTGTAAACTCACATCACCACTGAGTCTTTATTTTTAACACTTTAAAGGAATTAAAATTGATTCAGGCTTACTGAAAATGTCTTATTATTGTCCTGAGAGGACAGTGAACAGAAGGGGCCACAGAAGAGGAAGAGAACTGGCAGAAGCGGAGATTCATAGACCTTCCTACAGGACGGATTTGATCATACGCAGGTGTGGTACAACTTCCAGTCTGAAGTGTATACCATCTCAGTTGCCACAGGGGACATTAGGTTGTTTCCTATTCATCATGAAACACTGCAAGGCCTTTTTGCAAGAGTGGATAGAAAAGTCTGGTTCCCTAAATGTTAACAGAATCAAGAGAACTATCTTTCTGAACCGTTTTCCAAAACAGTGTGTACATTCCTTTAGAACAGGACCAGATTTTATAGTGATTTACTTCCACTATGTCCAGCAAATGCTTGGAACCCATGAAAGGCCTGTCAAGGGTGATGAGGATTATGACTAAATGTCATCTTTAAAGTTCCTCCCAAAACTGAGCAGAGAGGCAGAGGATGCTTTCAAGACTTGGGTTTGACTGTTCTATTATCCATGTGGACACCTCCTTCCTGAGTTTGTTTTCTCCTCTTTAGAATCAATTCTCCTCATCTGTGATATATATGAATTATCAAAATCCCATGAGATGTAAAGGAATAAGATAGAAAAGAGATCTATTAAGGAGTCCTATAGCAAGTCCGTCTAGAAATCCCTATTGTCTTTTGGACATGAAAACCCTAAGGCTATAATCATGTTGTTATCTTACCCTTATCAAAGCCTAACCTACGCTTCCTTCAACTGAGGCTCCAGATGTATCTTTAATATCTCTGTATACGCATTTATAACTTATCCTAAATTACAACTCTCATATATACCAGTTTATTCAATGAAATGTCTTTATATGGGCACATGGTTACAAACCATATTTCCAGCCTAGAATATCCAGAGATGCAACAGAGGGAAAGCACTACAGAGAGCACCGGCTTTTTTTGAGTACAAAGACACTGGATTCTAGGACTGCTTTTTACATTTGGGAGTTAATCTCTGAGGCTCAGGCTCCTCATCCATTAAGAATATCTTCAGGTGACAGGATCATCCCTGTCCACTCAGAGATGGTCTGTCATTAACATTAGGTAGTATGTGTGAACATATATTTGTAATGTTCTAATAAAAAGTGATTAATAGAAAAAAATGGACCAATACCTTCTCTCTTTTAAGTATCTAAAAGTTTTATTTTGCTTCAATAAACGGGCATAGTTTAAGTGATTGTAATCTTTGAGAAGACAGATGAAAGTGAGAAAAATAACTGTCATAAAAAGTACATATTGGCCACCATGTTGACAGAATTACCCTCCCTACCCAACTTCAATGCACAAAGCATTTAATTCAGAGTTTGTTACAAAGTAACCATCACATGAAAAAATACCCATTCCTTATGGATTCATTGCATGCCATTTACTACAAAAGTACCAAAAGTTATATTGCCATGAGCCACCTGTAAGACAACATGCTTCTTGGTATGTGTTGTATAGGGGTATTAGCCCATAAACAGTTACCCCTTACTTATCTATATTTGGATTGTTCATTTTGCGGATCTTCCCTGGCAAACTTTAAATCCCAAAATGGCTTTCCTTTGTCATTCCACTACAATGTGGGGAGGTATTTCTCTCCACCCACACACATTCTCGGGTGTGTATTTTGGAAATGAAAACCTATTTATTATCCTAAGCAAAATTAAGTTATGATGGTAAATCTACTGCCAAAACATGGTCAGGACATCTTCCAAAGGCAAATATAAATGATTTGAGGTCATCCGTTTTTACTCCTCTGTTCCTCTTCAGGGAGATAATCTATTTTACTCTTGGTTCAAATGTCTTTTCCCTTCAGTTTGCCTTTTTCCCTGCTCCTTGAAATTGGCACTGTTTGGTCAAATTGGTGCAGTGAGGACCTCGAATTTGAAGTGAATTAATATGAGTCACCAAAAAAACAGGTCTTAAAAATAGATTCTCAAGTCCTTCTCCCAAATAGGCTAATCACCAGGAGCATACACTTTAAGGAACACTACAGTTGGTCCTTTGACACATTTGGAAAACCACTGGCCTCATGCAGATCGGGACAGACCCACAATGGAGTCCCTACATCCCATCACTCACTCGGTCATTACCTCAGTCCTCTGACTCTAAGAGATTTTAGTGTCTGCATCTTGACAGTAAGAACCTTTCATCTTACAGCATCTCAAGCAATTCAACTGCACTTTATTTTGGACCTTATTTTAGTCTTGGATATAAATATTGCAAGGCCACCAAGTTGTCCAAATTAAGATAAACAGACACACAAAGAGGATTCTAAATGTGACCTACTTAAAGTTAGCAGGGTCTTTATTTTTGAAAACCTATTTACCTACTTCAGCTTCTCCTTTTTAAAAGTGTGTTGCTTATAAAACTCAGCTGGGGCAATTTACTTCTCTAAGTATTCAATCAGATTTTCATACCAATTAGGATAATTATCAGCACAATTTAAACAGATTTCTTAATTATAGCTACAAATATCTCTCACAGAAAACAAGTCCCAGAGCTTTTAACAAAAAGAATTTCCTGTAAATAGTAGGTGAGCACTAATTTCCATGCCTCACATCAGTGGGAAAAAGTGTTTTTTCTAGCATTCATTTGCCAGTCATCAAGAAATCCTTCATCCTCACTTGTTATACTATACGCTCAGACCTACATTTCTTGGTGTCTAATATTTGGGTACACATCACTTCACACTGACACTGGCTAGAAAACAACATCTGACCACCTCATTAATTAAAAAGCAAGTGTGAATGTGTCTTAGATTTCCTTCATGCTTAGCCTAGAGAGTCCCATTTTTACTCCTTGTTAAGGAAACATTTGCCTAAGGAGCAAGGAAGTCTTATGTTCACTGTGCTGGGACTTCTCTCTGCTTCTGTAGAAAGAATCACAAAAGAAAGAATCAAGAAAGAAAGAATCACACCACTCACTCATATCTAACACAGTTCCACACTGGGAGAGGGTGGGCTGCAGTAAATGCTTCAAGGAGGAGTTCAGACAGATTAAGTTCAGTGGAAGGCCAGAATCCCCTTGAGCACAGGCCAAGTGATCCATTTTCTAAAGTTGTGCCAACTATACGGGGAGAAAAAGATGCATAATTCATCACCATCTTTTTTTTTTTTAAGCCAAAATACATGTTGCCATGAACTTCCCCTTTCATTTAGAAATCTAAGTATATGTCAAGGGAAATGTAACCACACAGCTCAACTCTACCAAATGTAGTCTTTGGGGAAGTTATTTGAATAATAGTATTCAATTTAATTAGCACTTCTGAATGTCCATGGCATGCCTAGAAAGCATCAAACAGGTGCTCCTAACACAGAGAAGACACTGCCCTATGAACAAATGTCAGGTCAACAGAGACTGGTCAGCTCTGTGTATGTCTAGGTTAATAATTGAAATCAATGTATCAAGAAAACATTTTTAAAAATTTTAAAAATAAGATGGTAAGAGCTAGAAGGAATCTTAGGAATCAACACATATCATTCCTGCTTTGTAGAGAACTACAGTCCAAAGTGGTAAAATGATCACAAAATAAATCTGTGTAAAGGTAATAAAAGAACCCAAGCATTCTAATTTCTATATTAATTTCATCTCTTCTTACTGCTTCTAACGAAATTGAAGCTTCTGTGAGATTATATAATCCTCTTTTTCTTTCAAAGTCTTACATACTCTATATATATAGTTAAATATGGTAGATAACGCAAACACATCAGACTTCAAAGTCAAACATTGCTGGGTTGGATTGCAGGTGGTTTTAGGTAGTTACTAGATTACCACTAGCTGAAATTAAATAGACATTGTAGAAACTGGATAAAGCTGGAGTCTCAGACTCCAATATGTCAAGAGTCTAAGTATGTATTACAAACAAATGAGGCAAGACCAGAGGGACTATAGTGAACCAGAGCACATGTGTGTTTCTAGCATTTGTTGTCATGAGGGTATATGAACACGGGGCTGCCAGATTGTCCTATTTTTCAGGAGAGTCACAAGTCTGAAAAATTTGATGAAATCACATTTTTAAATAGTAACAACTAATTCAAAATGTTAAAAAACATTGTGAGAGCCAAATAAAATACATATGCAGTTTAGACTGTTGTGAGCTGCTAGTTTGTAATGTCTAAGTGGAGCATGTCTGGGCAAAGACAACATAAGGAATGAGGCCAGATCAGAAACAATTATATTTTTAAAAGGTAAAACTCGTACTTCCATTTAACATAGAGAGCCATATAATTCAAATTCGCAATTCAAAATGTAAAGTCCTAAATTAATACAAAATTAGTACTGCTTTAACTCAACTTAATGCACTAACAGTAAAGTTGTACAAGGCATTGTGCTAAGGGTTGTAGAGGATAGGAGAGTATTAGAACATTATCCTTGCTCTTCAGAAGTTTATTCTTCAGTGCAGAGGATAGGAAATTAACAAAAATCGGGAGAATAGAGAGAGAGAAAAAAATGGGCAATCATTAGAGGGTACTTACAAGGTTTCAAGGAAGGGATAACTTATATTTGGATTGAAAACCCAAAAAGATTTTTTGAAGAGTGAGTAAACTGGGAGGTAGTGGAGACCAGATTGTTCATTTCACCAGCAGATGACAAATACCTCTATTGAGCACCTCTCAGACACGGTCTGGGTGAATGGGTTACAATAATGAATAAGGCACCAAAGATCCTGGTGTTGAGAAGAAAATCATCGAGGGTCCAGTGTAGACCACCTCATCTATTTCCAGGGGTGGCATCATCACTCTGCACATCCAAACGGGAACTCGGGAGCTCTGAAAAGCCAAACCTACACCTGATAACAGTTTGTACTTCTCTCCTCAAAATTTCCCTCCTCAAGATATCTATTACATTCTTTCCATCACACATACAGTAATGAGACAGAGTACTGGGGCCTATGTATAGGGAAAGTGTCTCTGGAGAAGTCACATTTAAGTTTGGAAGTCAGGCATAAATAGTTCTGAAGAGTGCTCTATGCAGGAGGAATAGCAGGAACTAGGCCCAAGAAGAGAATGAGCTTAAGATACCTCAAGGACCAAAAGAAGGCCAGTTTAGTGAGCAGTGAACAAAATATAGTATAAGAAGGTTGGGATCAGTGAGGTGGGCAGTGGCAAGGATCAGTCTTTTAAGCCATGGAGAAGAGGTGGATTTTTTCAGGGTACAGAGCAAAGTCATGGAGGATTTCAAACAGGAAAGTAACATGTTGTGATTTAGGCCTTAGAAAGGTCAGTCTAATTGGTCTGTGAAAGATGACAGTGAGGAATGAGGAGCAAGTACGGAGGCCGGGTGCTAGCTAGGAGGCTGCTCAGCATTTTCCACGCTGTACTGTGCTTCAGTAAAGATGTCATCCGTCCTGCCATGCCTCTTACCTGTTGGTATAAGAGGTTGTAGCCAGCAACATACCTCATCACAGGACTAAGTAAGGTCTAGAATCCCTCTGACAGACATTGCCATGACAGTATTGGCAAAAATACATTTTCATATTGATTAGCATCTGATGGCATGCCTGTGAAGGGTTCTGGTATACCACATGACATGGCATGCAAACTGATAAATTCCAAGTTAAGGAACTGATTTAAGTTAACTTGAAGACTGGGGCACCTGGATGGTTCAGTCAGTTAAGCCACTGCCTTCTGCTCATCAGGATATCAGGGTCCTGGGATTGAGCCCCACATCAGGCTTCCAGCTCAGCAGGGAGTCTGCTTCTCTCTGTCCCTCTCCCTCTACCCCTCCTTGCACTCCCCTTCCCACTAGTGCTCTCTTTCTCACTCTCTCTCAAATAAAATCTTTTTTTAAAAAAAGTCAACTAGAAGATAAATAGTCATTTGGGGAAATGGTTCAAAGAACAACCAAGACTGAGAAAGTATTATATGCTACCCCAATCCTATGAACTTTCAGTATTAAGTATTAATATTTAAAAATACTAATTTAAATAATGTGCCTAAAATTCACTATGTTCTTTTTCTAATGTTGATAACATTTTTCTCCAAGGAAATGTCAACCTTTAACTTTTATACAGAAAATTGGAGAACCCCAATATAGCAAATGTCCCCTCCCCGATGGATAAAAGTTATTTAGTAATTTAACTTCAGATATAACCACTGAAATAAAGATACTTTTAAGATAAAAAAAAGACAATAAAATTAAAGTCAACCTGAAATCAAGAAAGAATGATTTTTTCTGAAGTTAGATATGCTCTGTATCCAATTGTATTATCTGAAGACAGAAAACTGATCTAAGACGAAATAGTATAGACCAATAACTATTAAGGTTATTGACAGAATATGCAAAAGTCTTCTTTCAAACCGAACAGAACACCTTTACAGTTTAATTTTACTACACTTCTAAGAAATAGATAATCTCTACCACATGTAAACTCCTCCTGAAGAAAAATTATCCAACTTACATTATAAATCAAGCATAATCTTTAAGATAAAACTAGAAAAAAAAATATGAAATGAAAATAACTGTAGAACATCTTAAGTAAAATATTATAAAACTGGAATCAAAAGTAATTTTTAAAATAACAATGCATCATTAAAACGGAATTTATCATGAGAATGACAGGATAATTTCACATTGGGATATTTATCAACATACTTTACTACAGTAATGGATGAAAGGAGAAAAAAGCATATGGGTTATTTCAACAGATGCTAAACAAGAAAAAAGCATTTGAAAAACTTAACCCCTGTTATAAGATTTCTTAGAACCCTAGAAACCAGGAATAGAAAGCCATTTCCTAAACTTAATAAGGATTATCTGCTAAAGCCATATAATAAACATCTTACATATGGTGGTACTTTAGATATATTTCCATTAAATTCAGGGAAAGGCTGGCCCTGCTGTGAAATATGGTGCTAAAGGGCCTAGCCAAAACCAGGAGCAAGACAAAGGGAAAAGGATATAAGGACTGGAAAGAATAGGTCCTGTTTCAAGTAACAAAAAACACAAAGAATCAAGATAGTAGTTTGTTTTGGGGGATGTTTTCCCCCCTCCTGTAAACTTCAGTGGGCTGGATGAAGAATAGATTTGACGAACAACAAAGATTCAGGGTCTACTTTTCCTCATGGATTGGTCATCTTTGACATGCAGTGTTTACTTCCTGGCCCAAGATGAATGCTGCAGCACCTACCATCATTTCTGCATTTCATACAAGGTAAGGGGTGGTAAGAGATTCTGTGTTCTCCCTTCAACTTCACTGCCCTGAAGTTGTATGTATACACTCCCTTGGTTACATCACTATAATGAAACTTAATCGTAAGGCCACACCTAACTATAAGAGCGCCAGGTGGATATAGGCTTTACCCTGTATAACCTATGCCCAGTTAAAATGCAGGGCTGTCTTCAAGAGGAAAAATGATACTGGAAGAAAAACATTGTTCTCTGTTACAGAAAGACTTTAAATGTTGTCATTATTGAGGTTCATTCTCCAAAGAAAGCCTAAAAGAAAAAAAACATTATGAAAACAAGTAAGTTCAATAATGTTTCTCGATACAAGATCAACATTCAAAATTAATCTTTCTTTTTTTTTTTTTTAATGCCAGCAAAAGCTGCTTAGGAAAAGCAAAAGAAAAAAGACGCAATTCACAGTAGCAGTTTTAATATATGAAAAATCCTAACAAAAGAAATGTAGGAGACCATTTTGGACAAAATGATGAAACTATTTTTAATTCATAAAGACCTGAGTAACTGGGAGAAGTAAGTATACTAAAATGCCTTCTCCCAAAACTGATATAAAATTTAAAGCAATTCCAAATAAAATTATGATGACATTTTCGTGGAACTTAAACTAGTTCTAAACTTCATATGTGAAGTAAAACAAAACAGCTAAAACAAATTTTAAGAAAAAGAAGTTTCTTGCCTACCAAATGTAAAGCTATACTAATTAAAATGGTACAATGTTGATACCATAATTGTCAAATAAATCAGTGGAATAGAAGAGCAAGCCCAGAAACTGACCCATAAATACAGAACATGGTACACAATGTATGTATGAATCAGTGAGAAAAATACTGCATTTATAATAAATTGTTAACAAAAGTGACCCTCCTAAATAATAAAATATGCTTAAAAATTATGTTTACAAAAGTGACCCTCCTAAAGAAAATTCGATTTAAAATTTTACAACATAAACAAAAATCAGTCCCTGATACATTAAACATTTAAATGTAAAAAAGAAGGCTCTAAAATTTTGGAAAATATATTTATGATACAATTAATTATAAACAAGACACAATAAGACTAAGTTTTAAATAAACATTTTTTAGTTATAAAGTTAAAATAGAGAATGGAAGATTTTTGCTATGTACAATGCAAAGCAATAATATCCTAAATATATGAAGAACTTCAACTAATCAATGAGAAAAAAATCACAATGACAGAATATGCAGAATACAATAAACATTCACAAAACAATATCTCAAGACACAAAAATGAAAATATGCTAATTCTCTTGTTATCAGGGAAATATAAATTAAAATGGCAGTGATATTTTTCTATCATGGTTGCAAAATTTTTTAATCTAATAAACCATTGGCAAGAATTTAGGGGAAATGATACTCTCACACTTTGCAAAACAGAATGAAATTATAGACACCTTGAGATATAACCCAGCAGTAGTTAGGAAAAATGCAAATATACCCCTATCCTATACCCCAGTGACAACAGTCCTAAAGGTGCAATGTCCAGAAACTCACAGAAGTGCACACCAAAAAACGTTTGAGCTATACTTATAATCGGGTGGAAAAAAAAAAAAAAAACTACAAACCCCATGTCCAAAACTGATGCATAAATACACAAGATAGAAAGTAACACAGCCAGTAAGAGAAATAAACCAAATCTAGTATATGTTCATACAGATTAGTAAAAACCTAAAATGCAGAAAGTACAATGCTATCAATGGATATACATGGATTTATAAGCATTTATGTGTGCATAAACATGTATTATGTAAATGTATAGACATTATGGACACATATTTATAGAAAAGTATAAAATGGAAGGTACTAAGTTCCTGATAATGGTTACTAAATCTGAGATTGGTAAGGCAGAAGGAGATTGAGGGTGGGATTAAGGTAAACTTTATCTCCAACTGGCAGAAAATGGGACAAGATGTCTATAGTTGTAATTCTAAGTGAAAAAATACTTTTGTCAGTCTTCTTCAGGTTTCTTTTTTTTTATATCTCAAAAGATAATGACAAATGACCAGGTAGGTCAGTTTTGAAGAATTATGTAAAAAGTAATCAGTTGTTAAATTTCACAAATTCTCTTCATTATTAAGCCCAAATGCTTTGAGACTAAAAAAACTACAACAAAGACAAAACAAAACAAAACAAAAAAACCAGAATGCAGTACATTATATTTGATATAATGGAGGGTGAAGGGAATGAGCTCTCAAGACAAAAAGGAAAAAAAAAAAAGAATTAGAAAAATTCCTTCTCCGGCCATAAAATCACGACAGATGATAAATAACCAGTGAACACTCTAACATTCCTTGGACATGGTCAACCTTGAAGGTTCCTTTCTACTTCTGCCGAGTCCATAAAAAGAGTAATCTCAGATCCAGGGTTTGCAAACACAGTGTGTTTTCCAAAGGCAAGTCCACTGATGTTCTTTTCAGTCACAAGACAACCTAGCAGAAACTAGTTATCCCAGAGAACATGTGAGCATGTAATTAAATAAGGATACCCTTGGCCCACTAAAATAATTCAACGAGATTCACGCAAACAAAGACAATCATGTTTTTCCAAGGTAATCTGCATATCATCGTGAGTAGAAAGAACATTTTCATGAAGGACGCTGCTTGGAACACTGGTCTTAGAGGATGCACCATGGGGGAAAATTGTTGCAGTCAAGTTAGGGAAATATCAATTTTAAATCTGCTTCTTGGATATTTACAATAAATATTTTAACATTTTAAGGTTCTGAGAAGTCTTACTACTGAGAAAACTGTATTTTGTTCAACCCATAAATCCTCACATTTATTTACAGTTATTTCTTTTTAGAGGCAACAAGGAACTAGCACGGCCATGTGTCACAAGTATACTCTGGACCTCAGTGTGGATAATGTTGACAGATCTGGACGCATAGAATTTAGAATATATTCAATAAGTAATACAGGCTAAACCATCCCTTGCCACCCACAGTGCCCAGACATGGCAGTCCATCAGGGCAGGGCGGATAGACGACAGGGTCAGAATGACACAAATCAAATTTCTCTGCTTCTCACCATGCCTTCTCTGTAAGAGCACAAGCTTGTCTTAAATTCTTCCCAATGTGATTCTCAGGGCATGTCTCCTCTTGCACCATGAACCAGTTCCTTTAACTGATGCCCTGGTAACTGAATTTTCCTTCTTCCTCTTCTGCAGGTCTTGCTCATTATAGTGTTGCTTCCTGTAACTGCTAAAACCCAAGCCAATAGTTACACTGCCTTGAAATGCTGCTGCTGCTGCTGCTGCTGCTGCTGCTGCTGCTACCAGCACTAAACTAGGGAGCGCCCTCTGCTGAGGACACCCAGGACTGCCATATTAAGATTGTGGAGGGCACCAGGGCCCTCAAGGGTATGGCCACCAGTCAGTCACTGCCCAAACTGATGCCTCCGGAACCCGACACTGCACTGGACACTTGCAAAACCACAGTCAATTCTTCTCTCCTCCCCACTGTCTGCGTGAGTCCCTGGGCAGGGCCTTAGGACAGTCTGAGTGAGAGACAGGGCTGGCCCCAGAACTGGTATGTACATGTCGGATTTCTCTTCCTTGGAATGTCTCACCAGTCTTTCAGACATATCCTAAACCGAAGACAGGACAAGGCTTATCCATCTTGTTCATTAGCCACTTCGGGAAAGAATACTATGAAATGACCCTACAGTCCTAAGTGAAAATGTTCTTACAACTTTGGGTCCTTTCATTATCCTAAAAATCTAATATTTCCCCTTGCTTCTTTGACAACATAAGATCCAGAAGCAACAGAAAAACTTGGTATTTTCAGGGTGTGAAAGTATGAATGCTCTCAAGGGTTCTATTTGAACTAGGTAAATTGGTCGAGATTCTGATCAATCCCACATAAGCCTGATTCTTAGCTCTGCCTCCTCCAAACCCCTACCTCTCAGCTCTCAAAGCTCTCCCCAGTCTGACTTCACTTCACAGCTTCAGCCTCATTCCTCTCTGCTACAGAGCAGCTGTGCATTTACACAATGAACAATACTTATTAGTTACCCACTCTATGGCATTCATGCAGTAGACTGAGTCCTGGAGTAAATAAGATACTGTTGCTATTGTCCAAAGAGCTTTTACAAATAGTTCTCTTCTGCCAAGAGAGTTTCCTTGGAGATTTTTTTTTTTTTCAAATTTTTATTTAAGTTCTAGTTAACATAGCACGGAATATTGGTGTCAGGAGTAGAATTTAGTGATTTATCACTTACATATAACACCAGTGCTCAACACAAGTGCCCTCTTTAATACTCATTCCCCATTTAGCCCAGCCCCCACCCACCTCCCCTCTAGCAACCCTCAGTTTGTTCTCTATACTTAAGAGTCTCTTATGGTTTGTTTCCCTCTTTTTTCCCTTCCCCTATGTTCATCTGTTTTGTTTCTTAAATTCCACATATGAGTGAAATCATATGGTATTTGCCTTTCTCTGACTTATTTTGTTTAGCATAATACACTCTAGCTCTACCCACATTATTGTTAATGGCAAGACTTCTTTTTCATAGCTGAGTAATATGCCATCATGTATGTGTGTGTATGTATACATACATACACACACACACACACACACACCACCTCTTCTTTATTCATTCATCAGTCAATGGACACTTGGGCTGTTTCCAAAATTTGGACATTGTTGTTAATGCTTCTATAAACATCAGGGTCCATGTGCCCCTTCAAATCAGTATTTTGTATGCTTTGGGTAAATACCTAGTAGAGCAATTGCTGGATCATAGGGTAGTTCTATTTTTAACTTTCTGAGGAACTTCCATACTGTTCTCCAGAGTGGCTGCACCAGTTCGCACTCCCACCAACAGTGCAAGGGGGGTTCCTCTTTCTCCACATCCTCACTAACACTGTTGTTTCCTGTGTTTTAGCCATTCTGACAGATGTGAGGTGGTATCTCATCCTGGTTTGATTTGTTATCTCCCTGATGTTGATATTCAGCATCTTTTCATGTGTCTGCTAGCCATTTGTATGTCTTCTTTGGAAAAATGTCTGTTTATGTCTTCTACACATTTATTAACTGGATTATTTGTTTTTTAGGGTGTCGAGTTGTAAATTATAAATTTTGGATACTACCCCTTTATCTGATAGGTCATTTGCAAATATCCTCTCCCATCCCATAGGCTCCTTTTAGTTTGCTGATTGTTTCCTTTGCTGGGCAGAAGCTTTTTATCTTGATGAAGTCCAATAGTTCATTTTGCTTTTGTTTCCCTTGCCTCTGGAGATATATCTAGTAAGAAGTTGCTACAGCCAATATCATAAGGTCACTATGTTCTGCTCTAGGATTTTGATGGTTTCCTGTCTCATATTTAGGTCTTTCATCTACTTTGAATTTATTCCAGTGTATGATGTCAGAAAGTGGTCCAGTTTCATTCTTCTGCGTGTTGCTGTCCAGTTTTCCAAAAACCATTTGATGAAGAGATGGTCTTTTTTCCTTTGGATATCCTTTCCTTTTTTGAAGATTAGTTGCCATATAGTTGTGGGTCCATTTCTGGGCTCTCTATCCTGTCCCATTGATCTATGTTTCTGTTTTTGTGCCAATACCATACTGTCCTGATGACTACAGCTTTTGCAATATAGCTTGAGTCCATAATTGTGGTACCTCCAACTTTGCTTTTCTTTTTCAAGGCAGCTTTGGCTATTCGGGGTCTTTTGTGATTCCATACAAATTTTAGCTTTGGTTTGTTTGGGTTTTGGGGGGGTTTTGAGTCTGTAAAGCTGGTGGTATTTTGATGGGTATTGCATTAAACGTATAGATTGTTTTGGGCAATATAGACCTTTTAACAATTGTTCTTCCAATTCATGAGCATGGAAGGTTTTTCCACTTCTTTGTGTTTTCCTCAATTTCTTTCATAAGTGTTCTACAGTTTTCAGAGTACTGATCTTTTACCTCTTCGGTTAGGTTTATTCCTAGGTATCTCATTGTTTTTGGTACAATTTGTAAATGGGATTGATTGCTTGATTTCTCCTCCTGCTTCTTTATTATTGGTGTATAGAAATGCAGACTTCTGTACATTGATTTTGTATCCGGTGACTTTGCTGAATTCCTATATCAGTTCTAGCAATTTTTTGCTGGAGTCTTTTGGGTCTTCTACATATAGTATCATGTCATCCGCAAATAGTGGAAGTTTGACTTCTTTCTTGCCAGTATAGATGCCTTTTATTTCTTTTTGTTGTCTGATTGCTGAGGCTAAGACTTCCAATACTATGTTAAATAGTAATGGTGAGAGTAGACATCCCTAGCTTTTTCCTGACCACAGAGGAAAAGCTCTCAGTTTTTCCCCACTGAAGAGGATATTAGCTGTTGGTCTTTCATATATAGCCTTTATGATACTGAGGTATGTTCCCTCTAACCCTATTTTATTGAGGGCTTTTATCAAGAATTAATGCTATATTCCATCAAATGCTTCTCTTGCATGTATTCAGGGGATCATATGGTTCTTATCCTTTCTTTTATTAATGTAGAGTATCACATTGATTGATTTGCAGATACTGAACCAACCCTGCATCCCAGGAATAAATCCCACTTGGTAGTGTTGAATAATTCTTTTAATATACTGTTCGATTCAATAGTTAGTATCTTGTTGAGAATTTTTGCATCCATATTCATCAGGGATATTCACCTGTAATTCTCCTTATAGTGGGGTGTTATATGCTGACCTTGTAGAATGAGTTTGGAAGTTCTCCTTCCACTTCAATTTTTTGGGAACAGTTTGAGAAAAATTGGTATTAACTCTTCTTTAAATGTTTGGTAGACTTTCCCTGGGAAACCACCTGGCCCTGGACTTTTGTTTCTTGGGAGATTTCTGATTACTGATCCAGTTACTTTGCTGGTTATGGGTCTGTTCAAATTTTCTATTTATTCCTGTTTCAGTTTTGGTAGTTGGTATGTTTCAAAGAATTTGTTCATCTCTTCAAGATTGCCCAGGTTTACAGCATATATTTTTTCAGAATATTCTAATTATTTGTATTTCTGTGGTGTTGGTTGTGAACTCTCCTCTTTCATTCATAATTTTATTTACTTGGGTCCTTTCTCTTTTCTTTTTTGATGAGTCTGGCTGCAGGTTTATCAATTTTTTAATTCTTTCAAAGAACCAGCTCTTAATTTCATTGATCTGTTCTAATTTTTTGTTTCTATATCATTTATTTCTGTTCCAGTCTATATTATTTCCCTTCTCCTGCTGGTTTTAGGCTTTATTTGCTGTTCCTTTTCTAGCTCCTTAAGATTAGGTTGTGTATTTGAGACTTTTCTTGCTCCTTAGGTAGGCCTGTATTGCTACCTACTTCCCTCTTAGGACTGCCTTTGCTGCATTGCAAAGGTTCTGGACTATTATGTTTTCATTTTCATTTGTTTCCATGTATTTTTTCATTTCTTCTTTAATTTCCTGGTTAACCCATTCATTCTTTAAGTAGGATGTTCTTTTACCTCCATGTATTTGTGGTGCTTCCAAATTTTTTCTTGTAGTTGACTTCAAGTTTCATGGTGTTGTGGTCTGAAAATATGCATGGTGTGATCTCAATCTTTTTGTACTTGTTGAGGGCTGATTTGTGACTCAGTATGTAATCTATTCTGGAGAATGTTCTATGTGCACTAGAAAAGAATGTGTATTCTGTTGCTTTAGGATGAAATGTTCTGAATACATCCATTAAGTCCATCTGGCCCAGTGTGTCATTCAAAGCCATTGTTTCCTTGATCTTCTGCTTAGTTGATCTGTCCATTGTTGTGAGTGGGATGTTAAAGTACCTTACTATTATTGTATTATTATCAATGAGTTTCTTTAAAATCAATAATCATAAGGACACTAGCCAGGCTTGAGAAAGCATAGAAGAAACCAGAGACCCTTACCGCACAGATAAAAGGCCTAAAAAATTAGTCAGGCCAAAATAAAAAATGCTATAACCAAGATGCAAAATGCACTGGATGCAATGACCACAAGGACGGAAGAAGCAGAGGAATGATCAGTGATACAGAAGATAAAATTGTGGAAAATAATGAAGCTGAAAAGAAAAAAATACTGGATCATGAATGTAAACTTAGGGAACTCAGGGACTCCATAAATCTAATAACACTCGTATCAAAGGAGTCCCAAAAGAATCAGAGGGAGAAAAGGGCAGGAGGTTTATTTGAGCATTTATAGCTAAAAACTTCTCTAATCTGGGGAAAGAAACATGGATCCCAATCCAGGAGGCACAGACAACTGCCACCAAAATCAATAAAAGCCAGCCAACACCAAGGCATATTGTAGTAAAATTTGCAAAATACAGACATAAGGAAAGAATACTGAAAGCAGCAAGGAAAAAGAAATCCCTAACTTACAAGGGAAGACAAATCAAGTTAGCAGCAGATCTTTCCACAGAAACCTGGCAGGCCAGAAGAAAGGAGCAGGATATACTCAACATGCTAAATGGAAAAAAATATGGAGCCAACAATACTTTATCCAGCAAGGCTGTCATTCAGAATAGAAGAAGAGATAAAGAATTCCCCAGACAAAACCTAAAGGAGTTTGTGACCACTAAACTAGCCCTGCAAGAAATATCAATGGGGACTGAGTGGGAAAGAAAGACCAAAAGCAACAAAGACTAGAAAGGAACAGAGAAAATCTCCAGAAACAATGACTTTACAGGTAATACAATGGCACTAAATTCCTTGGAGTTTCATGAGACCACATTCAGCTCTCCCTCTATGCCTCTGTTCATTCTTCTCCCTCAGTATGCAATGGTCTTTATCATTTTAATTAAACACTGCTTATATAAGATGCAGGTAGGGTTGCCAAATAAAATGCAGAACCCCCTAGTTAAATGTAAATACCAGATAAATGATTTAAAAAATTATGTCCAAATTACTGCATTTTGTTTGCAATATTACATGATATATATTTGTACTAAAATAATATGTATGAAGGGATTACTGTCAAAAAGATAAAGATTCTATACTTCTACTCTAGAAATTTGTCGTATAAAGGAATCACACAAATTAATGGAGAAAAGATACTCAAGTAAAATAACCTGGGTTCATGTAGGGTTCTTCATAGGTGTTCTACTGTTTTTAAACAAATCACATCACTTTGTTATGTTTCAGTTTTATCTTAAAAAGAGATACAAGGTGTCCGGCACCTTAATACAGGAACCAGCACCCTCCCTCTACTCCATGTTCAGTATCAAAGAGGGTTGATACCTTGACCTAAGCCGTGGTTAGAGTATCTACCCCATGATAGTAGGCAAATGCTAAAAAATCAGGATTTTATTTTTCTCTGAAAAACCCATTGTTAAACATTTACTAATATACCACTGATGGGTAATCACAATGCTTCTTTATATGCCTTAATAAGTCGACAGAAAAATATATATATAAACATATATGGACACATACATAAGCACTTATGTTATATACTTCACATAAATTATGTTATAAACAAAACATAAGCATATATAAATTTACATCGACCTTAGATATTTCTACCAGCCAGTTGAGATATACATACTTTTTTCAGCTTTTGCTAATGAAGTACACTTACATAAACATTTAAGGTCAAATAGTATGAAAGCAAGCAAAGAAAGTATTCATTTTCATTGGAGCATGAAATAATGTGAATGATAATCCTACAAGAGTCATAAACCCTATAGGTCACACTTGAGGGTAATTCCTAGTTTCTTCCACTACAATTTTCCCCAAGTACAATTGTTTAAAAGTCCCCAAATTGACACAATAGGCTCCTCTGCACAGCAGTAAGTAGAAATTCATTCTCACAGACAGCTGACAGAATGTTGTAATTACATCTGCTATTGTTCCTGGTTTGATAAGAAGGGAATGCTTTCCTCGTTGTCATTCATGTAGCTTCTGTGGAAGAGAGCCAGAGCAATTCATGGCATATGCTCATTAGCTAGCACATCCATAGGCCAGGTTCTGCTGTATTCTGTACAGCCTGGAGAATTTGTTTTTAGTTTGGGGGTTTTTTCTTTTTGGTTTTGTTTTTGCTTTTGGGGTGAAATTCACCTTCTTTTCAGCTTCATCAAACTTTGATTTCAAGCATCCCTGGGCTGTAAGGACATACTTTAAGAAACCTACTTGATCCCTTCAAAGAATTTCTTATGGGTTTTCTACTTATTGTTTACATTATTAAATGAGAAGTACTTGTACTTCTTCCAGAGCTTGTGCTAAATGAGAGTCAGGGGAGAATTAAAGCCTGGTAACTTTTCTTCCTTACCAATCTCTTGCTTCGTACAAAAAATAGCAATTAGGTTACAAAATCAAGTTTTCTCAACCTCATCATAATTATGAAGATGACTTCTACACTACTTTCAACTCTCCTCAGAAATAGCATGACACTCAACTGTAACTGCAGTCATTTCCACAATTTGACTCCAGACTTGCCGTATACTTGTGGGAAAATACAGAATATTTGGTTATTTCAAAATCATACATATGGCATCATGTATTATGCAAAATAAGAGGAAAATGAAAAACCGATATCATGTCAACTCTACAACTATAATTTAGATAACATAAAATAAGCAAAGACCTCCACAAAACACTGACTAGGGTTATAACTAGTTTATCCATACCTTTGTATAGTGTTACTCTATACAAAAGGTGTTCAGCTATTAAAATTTCTCCTTTAAGTATAGTTATTTCAGTTATAACATTTTTATATAACTTTCTAAAATGTATTCTGTATTTTTCTGCCTTTATAAACTGCATACATCAAATCAACATTTTCTTTAACAATTCAGGTTCATCAATAGCAATATTGTACATTTCTTTTTTTTTTTTTTTTTAAGATTTTATTTATTTATGTGACAGAGAGACAGCTAGCAAGAGAGGGAACACAGCAGAGGAGTGGGAGAGGAAGAAGCAGGCTCCCAGCAGAGGAGCCCGATGTGGGACTCGATCCCGGAACGCCGGGATCATTCCCTGAGCCAAAGGCAGACGCTTAATGACCGCGCTACCCAGGCACCCCAATATTGTACATTTCTAATAACTGAGTCACTAGAACACATTTGAGCTATATACGTAGCTCAAGCTGCTGCATGGCCTTAGTACAAGACTTGAGATTTTGTACCTCTTTTGGTCATCTTTCAATCTATTCCTTTATTGTCAAAATGTCACAGAACACTAAAGTGAAGAAAAGAAAAGAAAGAAAACAGATCAGGAATCTACAACCAATTTGGTGACTTATTAGCAATGGAATTTCAAATTCATCATTCACGACCTAACAAACTCATCTTTATAAGTGAAAGTGTTGGAAAAGATGCTTTCCAAGTCTTCTTCCAACTCTAAGATCCTATCTCAAAAACTACTGGTGAAAATATAAATTGCTTGTAAATTGCTACAACCATTCTGGAAAATTCTTTATCAAGTAGAAGTTATACATATTTTATGATTCTGGAAACCCACTCCAGCCAATTCTGTCCTGAGAAACATGTTCAGGAATACTTAAAACAGTGAAATTTAAAATATCCAAATATTCATCAACAATATAATGGATAAATTATTGCATATGTATTCTATAGAATACTATACAGCAAAGAAAATGAATCAATTATAGTCATATGCAGTGATGTGTATAAATCTCATGAGAAGTTTAAAAAACTTTTTAAAATGGGTACCTTGCTGGTCCAGTCAGCAGAGCATGCAACTCTTGATCTCAGGGTCATGAGTTGAAGCCCCACATTGGGCAAGGAAACTACTTAAAAACTCTTAAAAAACTTAAAAACTACTTAAAAACTACTTAAAAACAGAAGAGTTTGCAATTAAGAACATAGGTATTTGATTTATTGAAATGCATTAAGCTACAAGCCAAGCAGCCATTCAAATAAGTTGACTTTTAAGTATAAAGGCCACAAATTGTTATGAATAAGAGTTTAGAGTATACCATTTCTAAAAGCACTTCATCAAGAAGTTTTAGAAAATAAACTTCAGAAAAATCAAAATGATCAAACATTGATATAAAGACTAGTGCTGAGAACTAAACATATTTGAAGAACTAAGAACCAAAACTAAGTGATGGTTATAAAGGAGATTATTAAGTAATGGTTATATAGCCTAGCAATACAGAGAGCGTCCAACTATCAAAAGTTAGGAGAGAATGGGGAGATTACATGAAAAGTAGAATAAACTCATTGATTATCTGACAAATTACCTTAGAACAAAATTTGTGTACACCTAGTTTAAAACTTTATGTATAACCAAATATAGAAAAGAAAGGGAAAGAGAACTACTAATACCAAAGAAAAAAATATATAACAGGTAATGGAATATTTTATTCATATGTGTGTGTAAAATATGGAATTTAAACTAGATAGATCTCTGAAAAACACATTATACTTTATATAAGAAACACATCTAAAATTTTAAATGGGAGAGAGTCCATTTAAAAAAAAGGATGAACAATGTATACCAGAAAAATGCAAATAAATGCAGTGGTTACAATGTTCAAATTTGAACAGGAAAAATTCAGAAAAAGCATTAAAAGGAGAAAATTAAAATTTCTGTTCCTACTAGCACATCAAAACTTTCATAAAGTAGAAACGATTGAATGTTCAAAGACAATAGATAAAAACATACCAAAAATATTAAGAATTTAATATACCTCCAAAAGGACCTAGACAAAGAACAAAGCCCAAAGTTAACAGAAGGAAGAAAATAAAGACTGGAATGGAAAGAAATAAAATAGAGACTAGAAAAAAAAAATAGAAAAGATCAATGAGACTCACAGCTAATTTTTTGAAAAGATAAAACTAATAAATCTTCAGCTAGATTGATCAAGAAAAAAGAACCTAAATAAAATCAGAAATGAAAGAAATTACAACTGACACCATAGAAATGTAAATTAAAAAAAAAAAGAGAGAGAGAGAGATTACTACTGAAATTACATGCCAACAAATTACACAACCTAGAAGAAATTGATAAATTCCTAGAAATATAACCTTCCAAAACTGAATCGGGAATAGATAATCTGAACAGATTACTAGCTTAAAATGAATCAGTAATCAAAAAACTCCCAATAAATAGAAGTCCAGGACCAGATGGCTTTACAGGTGAATTTTACCAAATATTTAAAGAGTAAGTACCTATCCCTCTCAAACTATTTAAAAAAAAAATTCTTCCAGATTAATTTTATGAAACCAGGATTACCCTGTTATCAAAACTAGACAAAGACACTACAAAAAGACAAAGTCCCTGATGTACATAGATGTAAAAATCCTCAAAATATTAGCAAACTGGATCCCACAATACATCAAAAGGATCATTCACCACGACTGAGATTTATTCCAGGGGTGCATGGATGGTTCAATTTTTGCGACTCAATGTGAAATGAATTAACAAAATAAGAGATTAAGCCCAGAGACAAACCAATGCTTATATGGTTAGTCAATCTAAGACAAAGGAGGCAAAAATATACGATGGGGAAAAGACCATCTCTTCAATAAATGCTGCTGGGAAAACTGGACAGCATGGATGGCCTAGAGGGAATTATGCTAAGTGAAAAAATTATACAACGACAAATACCATAAGTTTCACCTATATGTGAAATCTAAAAAAATAAAACAAAAGATAAAAAGAAACCAACTCATAGAAAACAAACTAGTGGTTGCCAGGAGGAGGGGGTATGAGAGAAAACAGATTAAACAGTACAAACTTCCAGTTGTAAAATAAGTCACAGTGATGAAAAATATAGCATAGGGAATATAGTCAATAATACTATAATAACAAAGGGAAAGAATTTAACATACCTCTCAAACTAAGATCCAATAGACAAAAGCTTTTGTAGGTACCCCAAAGACCTAAACACCCAGACCACCACACAGGTGCACATCAAACTGCAAACTGCAACAGAGAACACATCTTCGGGGGTGAACATAACATTTGTGAAAACTGCCATTATCTCAGCCACAAGAAATGGTCAATTAATACCCAAATTAGAGGGATGCCTGGCTGGCGCTCGGTTAAGCAGCCAGCTTTTGGTTTTGGCTCAGGTCGTGAGCTCAGGGTCGGAGATCCAGCCTCGCATCAGGCTCTGTGCTCTATGCTCAGTGCAGAGTCTGCTTGAGACTCTTTCTCCCTCTCGCTCTGCCAGTCCCCCTGCTTGCTCTCTAAAATAAAATCTTAAAAGAAATCCAGATTAGAAATATCCCATTCAATGACCAAAATGTTAAAGGAGCTTTCTCCCTGAAAATTAAAATCATTCTAATGAGCTATTAAACAACTCAAATGAAAAGGGAAGTATAAGACCAAATTACAGAATTTTATGTTAATAACAAGGAATACACAACGTCTGAGACTATAAGATTGGGCTAAAGCAATTTTAAGAAAATTTATAACATAAATACATATCCATAAAACTGAAAACATCAAATTCAAAAAGCTGTAAGAGAATAAATGAATTACCACCCCTCCCCCCAAAAAAGAAAACGGTAAGATAAAAACTGAAATTTCAGGGAAAAGGTAGAAATAAGGAATGAATACAAAAGGTAGCTATTTTTTAAAAGATTTTATTGTTTTGAGAGAGAGAGAGAGCATGCATGCATGGGGGGGAGGGGGAGGAAAAGGGGAAGAGAGAATTCCAAGCAGACTCCCCACTAAGCAGGGAGCCCGATGCAGGCTCAATCTCACCACCCTGAGATCATGACCTGAACCAACCAAGAGTCAGACGCTTAACCAACTGACCCACTCAGGTGCCCATAAAAGCTAGTTCCTTAAAAGAGAACAAGACAAACCAAAGCAAACCTAATTCAAAAAGGGGGAGAAAAGAGGAAAGTCAAAATAAACAAGGACAATGGGAAATGACCAAACTAAATACTACTATGCACAAATCTTTGCAAATAAATTTGAAAGACCAGGTTAAACTGATATTTTCCCAAAAACACAATTTACCATATGTATTCACAAGGTCTTTATTTTCTGCATTCTGATGTTTCAACATCTGGGGCCTTGCTGACCCTGGAGGGACTGTCTGTCCCAGGATTAGCCAATTCTTAGATATGCAAACAAGTTGTCCCTGAGCACAATATGCCTTTTAAATTCAAACCTACCAATCCAGAACCCACACCCCCAACCACCTTCTCTGTAAGGCTCTCACAGTCAGGACCACTAACCAACTGCCCTGGTCATCCCAAGGCCAGGTACCAGATAACAACGGACAGCCCTTCTGCCCCAGAACCTGTGAAACTATTCTATTTGGCAATCCTAAAACTGCTTACCCTCTCCTGCCTTGTCCTGTCTGTGGAAACCAGAATAAAAGGCTCTTGCCACAGCTTCCACTCTCCCTCTACCTCCCGACCAAGCCTGGGGCTTACCCGTGTGGGCAGCATGGCACAGCATGCTCCATTCTCGTCGTCTGCCAGTGTAACAAACTCTTTCAATAATGGTTGTCTCCTGATCTCTTGGCCTTGCCATATCTAAATAATAATAAAACCTGTATTTTAAAATACCATATTGGCCCTACAAGAAAAACAAAGTCTGAAAGATCTATTCTCCATGCAGGAAATCGAGGAAGTGGCTGAAGAGCACCGCTTTCACAGATCACCAAAACGAAAGCCATTAGATCCAGATGGTTTCACAGGAGATTTCCACCAGAATTTTAAAGATCAGATAATCCCAGTTAGATGATTCTAGTACATAGTGAAAGAAAGAAACTTCCAAGTTTAATAAAGTGAGTCCAACATGGATCCAAAAACAAGACTGCCCCCCCCCCAAAAATTATAAGCTGGTCTCACTATGGCTATCAGTGTAAAAAATACTAAACATATGTTATTTTTATGTGCTACTGTAATCTTGACTATCACATCATGTCTAAGTGGGTTTATTCTATGATTCTGGGGAACTATTAATGTAATCTGTTGCACTAATCGGGCTAAGGGGAAAAAAGATCATAATCTAAATCTCCATAGTTTGAGAAAAATGATTCAACAAATTAACACCCGTTCAATACACTAATACTTAATAAAATGCAAACTGATGGGTGCTTCCTTAATATAAGGTGACATTTAAAGGAGAAACACAAGAGGCTTTTCTACTGAGCTTAGAAACTGGTAAAAAAAAAAAAAAATCTCTTCATAACTATTGACTATTTTGCTGTAGGTATAAATTAATATGAGGACACATGAAAAAGCAATTAGAGGAATAAGAACCAAGAAGGAAGTAACACCTATTTACAGATGATATGATTATACATCTGGCAAAACCCCTAAATTAATGGAAAATTACTGCAAACGTAAGAATTTAGAAAATAACATTTTAAAAACCAACATATAAAAATCAACAGCATTTACTTATACACTTGTAACTTAAAAAAAGGCATTATTTATAAAAGTGAGAGGGAGGAGAAAGACCATACCTAGGCACAAATTAAGCAAGAAATGTCTAAAGCCTATGAAGAAAACTGTAAAATATTTCTAAGAAATAAAACTAGACCCAAATGATCACATACAACATTCTTGGAAAAGATGACCCAAAGTCATAAAAATGAAAATTCTCCCTAATTTCTAAATAAAACACAAATCCAATAAAAATACCATTTTTTTTTTCCTGGAGGTAGATAGTTGTTTTTAAAAGAGCATTAGAAGAAATAAAAACAAGTACATCAGAACAATCCTTAAAAGGAACAATGAAAAGAGATCTATACAACCAGATATCAGAACATACCATAAAGTTTTAATACTTACATCGGTGTGCTTTATGTTTGAACAGATATACAAACCAATGAAACAGAATATAATATAATGAACAGCTAAACTTCATGGGAGTATTTTTATGGCACAAAATATTCAACAACCTAAGTCAGGTAAAAAAGACAAATGATAAACTAGAAAAATACATTTGCAAATTATATCACAAAAGTTTAGTGTCCTAGATGTAGTGGGAAAAAAAACTCTCAGGGGGAAAAAAAGGACTAGGATATGGAAAGAATTCATCCAAGGAGGAATTCAGATGGCTCTTACTCATTTGAAAAGATGGTCAATTTCTTTCACAGTAGATAATAGCAATGCAAGAGTAAATAAGATACAGTTTTAGAAAAAAAAAAAATCCAAAAGTGGGCACATATACTGTTGGCGAGGCTATGGGGAAACCGGCGTTTTCACATATTGCTGATAGGAATGCAAAATATATCAATCTCTCTGGAGAGGAATTTGACACTATTCGTCATAATACAATTGTATTTAATTTTTGACCCAGACACCCCTTTTCCAGGAATCTATGCCAAAGATGCCTTGACAAAAACCCAAAAGGACTTTTTACAAGGTTATCTATGGCAGTATGGTTTGTAATAGCAAATAATGTGGAAATGTCCATCAATAATGGACTGAAGGAATACACTATGGAATGGTCATACAGAATAGCACTATGCAGCTGTGAAAATGAAGAAGGAATCACTCCTTAGATCTATGCAGTGATGCCCAGTTTATACCATACTGTAATAAAAAAAGCAAGGTAGAGAAAAGTACTTAAGTTATTCTGCTTACCTAAGTCAGGGGGCAATAAAAATACACACACACTAAAAATGGAAGAATTAAAAAGCAGAAGTATAAACCACAAAAATGTTTGATAGTTACTTACAAGAAAGGGAAAAAACTGGGAAACAAAAGAAACTAGATTTTCCTGAATCTATCTTGTTTTTATATAATTGACTTTGGAACCATGTAAATATTATATATAATTCTAAAACTAAATCAATTTTATAGTAAAAGACAATTCCTTAAAAGTTTTTTAAAAATAAACTTAACTCTTGAATTGATGTTATAACTACACAGAAAGCAATTATTTAATTGTATATTCCTAGAGATATTTGCTTTAAGAATGGTTTTTTAAAAAGAAACCTTTAAATTGTTTCTAATAATCATAATATAGGTGGTAGTACGAATATTATTCTACAACCGTTTCTGTGAAAAGGAGTATGCAAGTGTTTTACAGAATGATGTTTTTGACATCGGAAAAGAGACAGATTTTTGAAAAGTACATTTCCTAACATGACTATCTGAAAAAGCCTACACACAATGACCAGCCCTGTAATTAACACACCACCCAGAACATAATCTCTTAATATTTTCCCAAAAAACAAAAACAAAACAGACAAACCAAAAAACCCAGAGCTCTTTGGAGAGAAGGCTGAGGTCAGGTCTGGGCAAGAAAATGCTCAGGACTAAAATGACTTAGAAACCAACCTGATGAAGCTCCCATTGTCAAAGACAAGAAAATTTGAGCATCAGTAAGAAGAAGATTGTAGTAAACTGAAACGTTTAAATTTGTAAGTTCATAGTGATTCTCAAAAAGATCTTGTTAGTCACCTTCAAAAGATGTTAGGAAAGGGATTATTCCTATTTTGAATTATTTTGAAAAATTATTTTGAAAAATTTTGAAAAATAAGTTGAAAGAATGCATTATTGACTTCAGAGTAGATAAGTATATTTCAGAGTATCCTATCGTTAATGCAGTGCTATTTATGTTTACAGAAGTATCCCAGCAAATAAAGAAATGGCAAGATAGAATACCACCAGTTTATAATCCCTAATGAGTAAATGGATTTAGGCAATGATTACCAACCACTGCTTACATCACAAAAGAAACAAAGATTCCTAATATAAGTATTTAATACCACAAACAATTTTAGATAAAATATTTAAACCTGAATCTGATCCTCTAGATATAATCATCAATTTGCAGGAATATAGGGAAAAAAGAAACATGGTAAAGGATATACTATGGGATAAAATCAGCAAAGTCCATAGTATGAAAATCCAAAGTCATATGACCCAGCTTCTTTTAAAACTTAAATGGCAGGGTGGAGGGGGGGGGGAGGGAGTGAATTTGAAGGAAGCAATCTATGGATTTAAAGAGATTTAAGCAATATGCCAGTCAATTACACTGCACTGGTCCTATTCAGATCCTTTAGCAAACTAACCTTAAATTGCACACAACTGGGGAAATTCAATCATTAACTGGATAATATTAAGAACTGTTGAACTTTTGGGCAGTACTGCAATTATTTTGTCTTTAAAATAAGCTTTCGTCTTTGTAAAAGACATACTGAAACATTCACAGAAACTGATTGGAGGTCTATAATTCTCCTCATCTAGGGTGGGTGGGGTATAGAACAAAGAAAATTGACCATGAGTTAGTAAGAGTGAAGCTTAGTGGCAGATATGAGTGATCATTTTATTATCCTTTCTACATTGACGTGTTTGACATTTTGCATACTAACAAACTGAAGAAAAATCTACACAGCTTTCACTGGTTTTATTTTCAAGATTTATTCTTTTCCTCTGCTGCACCACTAACTCCCAGTTGGTTTGTAGAATGTTAAAAATAATTAACATTTTTATTCCTTTTATTATTAATTTTATTGTCCTGGAAATAAAAATATACATACTGAACATCTATTTCTGTTTCTTCAAAACAATGTGCTAAATGCAACGGAAACCACAAATGAGGAGGAGCCACTACTCCCTTCCCTGAGAACGTTGAAACTTATTAAGAAAAATATATATAAACATCTTAGGAAATTGATTCATGACCTTATAAAATAGGTCCTCATTTTTGCACAGCACATTGTATTTTAAAATATGTGACCCACTTATGATCTATATCATATATTAGGAGTACTGTGAATTAGATGAGAATGCATACAAAGCACTCAGCTTCGGGCTTTGCATATAAGAAGTGCTCAGTAAATGGTGGCTTTAAAACCACCAATCCTTAGTTCAGGGATCTCGTTACTAAGGCATTCTATTATATTAAAATGAAAATGTAGGAAATAGAAGGAGGCACAATAGAATACAGAAAACCATTGTGCTGTTTAAGCAGCAGAGAACCTGGAAGTGAATTCTAAACTGGGGTTTTATGAGAGGGGTAGATAAGGACTGCAGGAGAAGGCATCGCTGACCACGGATATTATAAGAGTTGAGGTACAGAGACCAGTTAGAGCAAATCATATTTAATGTAGTTATAAGCTGAAGTAAAGAAGAGATAAAAATGGAGAGGTGAACTGGAGGGTGGGGGGGAAGGGAAGGAGGACATGCCTTGCGGGACACATTCAGAATTTGAAGATTAATATTTTACAGAGAAGCACTTCTTTCCTATTTCTGAGTTATTGTTCAATGTGAATTAGCATGCATAGCATTTGACCCCTGGTTTCTCTTAACTCATTTATTCTTTTTGGAGAATGACTGGCTTGTATGGTCGGTAAGTTTAAGAATTGAGAATGCCGTGTGCAGCTCTCCATTTCCCCCTCCTCTTGGTAAGCCCCCTGCAGAGGCACACACAATCTTTAATTCCTCATAGACGGTCTGCTCTGGTCCCATACTCCTCAGGGGAAGGTAGGGTCCACTTGGCATTCACACAAAGCTACGCCTCTAAAATTAGCCTTTAGCGGTGAGGACAATGAGGTTTGGCCTTCATCTACCATCCCTTTGGCTTATTTAACATTTTGGTCAGGACTTGGGTTGAGAGGAGGATGGTAATTATTGAACCAACTCAAAGACTTCATTAATAATATAAGCAGTAGAAACACACTAAGGGTCCTTCAACAAAGGAAATAAAAAAGCTGTAAGTAAATTATCTCAGCCATTTTGTGTGGAAAAAGCAGAGATAAGAGCTAATTAATCTAGTTATAGGAAACAAGGATTAGAACTACACCTTTCTATCTTCTAACACAGAGGCTGGCAAACTTCCTGCAAAAGGCCAGATAGAAATATTTTAGGCTTTCTGGACTACATCTGGTTTTTGTTGTATGTTAACTTTAACCCTTTAAAAAGGTAAAAGCTATTCTTGGCTTCTGGGCTATATCCACCCCCCACCAAAAAGGAAAAAAAAAAAAAAAAAAAAAAAAAGAAAGGCTATGGTCTATACAAAAAACTGTGAGCCAGATTTGGCCTGTGAGCCATGGTTTGTTCAACTTTAGTCACGGATAATTCCTTGGAATAAGGGATTATGTCCTTGCAAAAATTATTAACTGAATTCCAGTAAACAAAGATCCAATTTCTGTCAATGAAGTGAATTAGTTAAAACTCTGGGGCTCTGGCCCCTGACTAGTAATAGAATCGGGCTTTCAGATGTCACACACACTTCCATACAACCACACTGGTTACTGATCAACATACAGAGTAATTTTGGAGGCTGCATGTGTGTAAATGCTCTACTGGGCAAGCTTCACCATTCTCATGGACTAAAGCTTCACTGTTCTCATGGACTAACACTCACCATCACTTTATGTGGTATTAGGCTACCAGAGAATCTTAGTATCTGCTGGTATAAATTAAAAGTAAAGAGACTAAATGCCTTTAAGAAAAGGGGACGCAGAAAAGCATAAACTTCATAGGATTAATTATTTTCTTCTGCCAACAATGTCCTTAGTACAGATAAAACTATCTTCTATCAAGCTGGATATGAAACCTTCAACTCCTTATATTTGCATTCACATAAACGTTAAAAGTAGTCTCTGTTCCTGCACAAGGATAGATATGGCATCAGTAAGAAGTTTGAGATACCAAAGAACCAAAGCAAACATGTCCCAGGAGGGAGGAATTTTCTTTTTTTTAACTGCAGTCTTTCTAAGGAACTTGCACCCCCAAAATTGGATGTTTAACTGCAGTTATTTATGATTTATGAGTGTCAAAATACCTATGGGCTAAATACAAGAAAATAATTTCAGCGTTTTTAATCTTCACCTCATAACTCATATTTGAAGAAACTGAATTTCACATTTCCTTTAAAATTTACCCTTGAGCTAAGACCAAGATTACAGATATTTCAGACTGAAGAAAGCAAAGCGTTGAGAAGGTCGAGAGGAATGAACAAAGGAGGTTTCTAAGACAAAGGTTTTGTAATCTTAATATATAGAGATGCATGTATGTAGTTTCTCTGGGGGGATGCAAAGCACTTTGCTCAGAAAAGCTCCTTAGAACTTCTAGGGACTCCATGTGGATTACAGGGCACAAAGAATATCTTTTGTTTTTAATTAATAGACTATTTTTATAGCAATTTTAAGTTTATAGGAAAATTAAGTACAGAGAATTCCCACATACCTCCTCTCCTCCCCTAAAACACTTTCCTCTATTATTAACATCTTGCTCTAATGTGGGACATTTGTTACAACTGATGAACATTGATAATGACTAACCAAAATCCATAGCTTACATTAGTGCTCACTCTGCATTACATAGTTCTATGGGTTTTGAGAGATAATGTATCCACCGTTTCCATATAATACAGAATTGTTTCACTGCCCTAAAAATGCCCTGTGATCCTCCTATTCATCCCTCTACCTCCTCCCCGTGGATCCCTGACAACCACGGACCTTTTGATGGTCTGTATAGTTTTGCGTTTTCCAGAATGCTGTATAGTTGGAGTCCTACAGTATGTAGCCTTTTCAGACGGCTTCTTCCACTTAGCAATATGCATTTAAGTTTCCTCCACGCCTCCTTGCGATTGATAGCTCATTTCTTTTTATCACCAGCTCTTTAAGACAGAGAAAAGGAATTCTCAAGAAATTTAAGGTCTTATCAAAAGACATTTATTGAGGGATGTGAAATCGTTCTGAGTAAATAGGTGAGCTTACCAATAGGGTAAACATTTTCCTGCCAAAAGTTGTTTGCACAGGTTCTTCGTACAAGATACTGCTGCACAATTATGCTAGACAGAATTTCCAAATTTAATGGGATCCAAAAAATAAAAAATGGCAGGAATATTCTTACTACACATTGTCTCTCACTCCAGATTAACATCTAAGTCAGGTGCCACCAGAATAGAAAGAGGTAAAGGAGATAAATGTACCTTCCTATCTTCAGAAAGGTATCCATTTGCAAATACGTACAATTAGGCTCAGGAAATGGGAAAATAATCCATTTTTTTTTTCAATTAAGTCTGTGCCACTGTAGGACGCCTATCTTCTTATAAAAGAGCTCTACTTTGTACAGCTTGTATCTCAGTAAATAATGATGGAACGAACGCAAGACACTAGTCCCTGTTCTGCCCCTTACCAGCTCTGATTTCAACAAGTCAGTTTTCCTCTGTGAGCCTCTGGACCTTCATCTGTAGCATGGAGAAAATTGTGCTGCCCCTCATGACTCTAAGCTATTGTGAAGATCAAAGGAGATAGAGATGAATA
Organism: Ursus americanus; assembly: GCF_024610735.1. Taxonomy (NCBI): domain Eukaryota; kingdom Metazoa; phylum Chordata; class Mammalia; order Carnivora; family Ursidae; genus Ursus; species Ursus americanus. The sequence goes on along the minus strand of NC_142127.1, from coordinate 33,754,636 downwards.
GAGGAGATAAAGGTGATGCTTGGGAAACAGTGCCAAACCTCTAAAAGGTTTACTCTGTTGCCATGGTGATAATAATGCTAATGATATTATTTGATCACCTCCCCACCCCAACTCCTTTACCACCCCCACCCCTCTCCTACCCCCCAGACACTCATCCCAGATACGATGGTGTCAGGGAGGACATCATAAAGGAACCTGCTTAAGTAGGAAAACAAGAGACCCTGTAAACCAGAAAATAAGTAACTCTCATAGGAAAGGACAAGAAGTTATGCCTCAAAAGAGGAAGTGTCAAAACCTTCCTAAAAGGAAAAGTGTTGTGGTTGCAATGTATAAACCAGGGGTGAACCACTAGGCTTCCGATGTAGCAGAACAGCCTGAAAGGCAGAATGCACCTCCTGGTGGCTACAAAGCACAGAGGTGGCACAACCCAAAGGTCTACAGGACACTTTCACTGCAACAAGAGAAAGAGGGGGGCCTCCTGGCTGAATGCTGAGGTGTGATGAAACCAGATTTCTTTCCCGCAGCTCTAGCTGCAGATACAGTGCCTTACCTGGCTGAACAGAGACACAACTGTTCCAAGCACAACTCTCCCTAAGTGAAACGGACTCATCTAATCCAAGATAGTCATGGACAAATCAAAACCTTAAATTCAAGAGAGTCTCCAACAGGCTCCAAGCACACCAGAGTGGAGCAGTACACCTCATCGTGGTACATGTTGGCACCCAAAATATATAACTTTATCTTCAAATGCCTGTGTAACCAAACCAAATAAGGAATGTCAACACAAGCAGTCTACAAGTGGCTTCTAAAACAAAGGTAGGAGCTCTAGTCCTTATGTTAGAAGTTCACAAATGAATAAGCATCTGCATTCCAAACAGAAATGACTGAGTCTTACAGAGGCAGAAAAGTCAAATACATAAAACCTAGATAAACATCTCTTTCTAGTGGAAATTGAACAAAAACACAAAGCAGTAAAAACCTACTGAGTTCTGGCAGAAAGAAACTGCTGGAGGTTCAGCCCCCATCATTTGAGAGTTAAAAGCACTCCCTGTGAAAAGGGGAACTGAAGCCCGGCCAGTTTGAAGAGTGGAGTTGGAGGTGCCATAGAAACCCAGTCCTCAGAAAGGTAGCTAAATCAAACTGTTACCAACTACCACCTGTGGCCATAGTTTCAAACAAGCTTCGGGAGGAGAAGGGCAAGAGGTCACAGACAGAATCTAAAGATCAGGGAAATGAATCAAGCCACCCACTGGCTTTGCGACTGGATCTGAAACAGCCTATCACATGAGACAAGAGCCCTCAGAACTTCGCCTGGAGATTCAGGGAAAAGGAAAAGTGAGAGGAGGGTAAACAAAACTGCCCACACTAAAACCATACACAACATCAAAACACGGAAACATGAACTCACTACACAATTAGTTTTACAAAACAGTCTGCTGAAGGCTTTAAGCCTAATATCCTTGGATGTTCAAGAAGAAAAAAACTCCCACTTAGAAAATGGAAATTAAAGTAAGGAAAACAAAGTACAGAAAGAAATGAAAAAATGTTTTTTGAAAAGAAAAATATGGTCAGTGGAAAATAGTAATAGACACGATAATGTTAAGGAGGGCCCTTGATAGGGGAAACAGACATCTAGAGAGTTGCAAGACAGAAGTGAGTAATTTACCAGAATGCAGCATGAAAGCACACTCAGGAGATACCAAACTCTGAAATAGACATTTCAGGAAAAGAGAAGGGAAACTGTGGTGGAGAGGCAATATCCAGAGACAGTACAGGAGAAATTACCTGAATCAAAGAGTATGCCATTCGAAATTGTGCTTCAAGAACCTGCCCAGAGAAAAGTAAAACCACATCTAGACACACCACAATGGAATTGCAGAATACCAAGGAAAAAGAGAAAGGCCACAAGCAACCTGCACAAAAGGCATAGTTTACCTGCAAAGTAAAGGACATATAATAATAAACTATTCTAAGTTACATAAAACAGTGGAATTACCCTCCAAAGATTAGCCTCACACTAATGTCAATGGGGAGTCAATCTGAGACGATCCCATTCACCTGGGGATGCGGGAAGGGGATTAAAGTAGTCCTAGATTGGTTGTGCTCCCTGTATCCCAGCAGGAAGGAACACACATTCTCGAGTCAGGAGAGCATTCTCAAGTTACGCCCCAGGACACTCACAGATTAATTTCAAAAAAATATGAACTCACCATTAGAGTTTGTCAAACCCACAAGAAAACAAATCACATGGTAAAGTGTCAGCAAAAACAAGAAACAATCCCAAAATACTTTAGTATTTACATTATCAGTGAAAATTACAAAATATGGATGAAATATTTACAAAATATGTAGCCACAAAAATGAGCTATTAGTGTCAAAAGTGACCAGGAAGATTTGAAAAAGAACCCAAAAAATGTTTAAGAAACTAGTTTTACTTTGTTGTTTAAACCAGAAACACAATGAATGATGTAAACAGCAGAATTCATGAACTAGAGGACAAATTTGAAGAAATTACCCATATGTGGCTTGGAGATAAAAATCGATGGGAAATAGGGAAGGAAAATTAAGAAATACGCAGGATAGGATGAGAAGTTTTAATTCAAGTTCAGAGGGACATTCATTCAGTACCGTCGCGCATACAGGACCAGAGGTCTGTATTCTCGGATTTACTTGTGAACCTTTGAGCCATTTTCCTACTGAGCCCTTCAACAGCTTAAACTTCTTGCCTGTGAAGCCTTGCTTTCCCACCCATCTCATCTGTCTCCCTTTTAAAGTAATTGTCCAGACCCACGAATTACATTTTTGTTGCACGTTCTCTACTTTTTTTTGCTATCTCTTAGAGAGCTGGCCCCAGCATATGTCATGAATTCATCTTGTTGGGAAATATGACAGCTGAATCGGTCTCTCATTATACACGTTCCACTAGGTAGAAAGGTAAAATAAGGGGGGAAGGGAGTGAAGTGGGTGAGGATGGCTGCTCATAACAAAGGCCAGGGAACAGTATCCCAAGCAGATGCAACAGAAACGTAGGTCTCCTAAAAATAACTTACTAAGAGATCCAGTAAGGGAGATAAAGGAGTGTAAATTAGGGAAGAAGACTACAGAATATGGATTTTTACGAGATGGGGAAGGGGGAGGGGGGCAGTAAAAACTCTTACAAGGAAATATAAAAATGTAACAGCTAAACGTAACTGGCTCCATGGAAAATAAAATTAGAGCTGTGGAAGTCTAAATTGAGAACCTCTCTTATAATGTGCAAGAAAAGATCTTTTAAAACACCCAGACCACAGAGGTACAACATAACAACTACGCGAAGGGGCATTAAAGATGGGAACGGAGGAATACGCAAGGAAAACTTTCTCAGTTGAAAGAAAAAAAAAGGAAAAGAAAAGGAACCAAGTATGCAAAGAGAAGGACTCACCGCTTTTCAGACAAAATCAATCTGGGTCTCACTGGGCCAAAATTAAGGTGTCTGCAGGCTGTGTTCCTTCCTTGAGGCTCTAGGGAAGAATCGGTTTCCTCGCCTCTTCCAGCTTCTAGAGACCGCCTGGTTCCTTGCTTTGCTCTCCTTTCCACCCTTCATCCCCACAGCCAAAGGGGGCAGACTAAATTCGCACTCCCTGGCACATCACTCTGACTCCTCTGACCCTGCCTTCCTCTTTAAAGAACGCTTGTGATGATATTGGTTCCACCTGAATCACCCAGAATACTCTGCCTATTGTAAGGTCAGCTAATTAGCAACCTTCTATTTGCAACATAAATTGCCCTTTGCCATGCAAGATAACATAGTCCCAGGTTCCAGGGATTAGGAAGTGGACAGCCTGGGGATGGGGGCTTATTTTTGCCTACCTAATAGAGCCTCCTGAGTTTGCTTATTGTGTTTCAGAAGCTGTAAAGATACCACACCTGATCTAATTTAGCTTGTGCTCTCCTAAATATCTGAGCCATTTTTAAAATTAACTTACTTATGTTTTAAGATTTTATTTACTGATTTGAGTAAATCAGCACGAGTGGGGGGAGGGGCAGAGGGAGAGGGAGACACAGACTCCCCACTGAGAAGGGAGCCCAGCTCCAGGTGGGCCAGGATCCCTGCGTCTTGGGAATCATGACCTGAGCTGAAGGCTGATGCTTACTTAGCCTACTGAGCCACTCAGGTGCTCCTGAGCCATTTTCTACTTAGTCCTTAAACATCCAGCTTAAAATTATTCACTATGAAAGCTTTTCTCCTACCTTCACAGCCCTATCTCCCCCTTAACTATGATCTAGACCAAAAATATTCACAGAATTTCTGGAACAATAATTCTTTAATTTACTGTGTTACTTTTATAGTTCTTCTTCATGTGTATTTTTACTCCAACAAAAGCTTTCATCTCTATGGGAAAAAATTGTTTACAAAGCACTTATAATAATATGAGTAAATTATTGTAAAATGGTATGAAGCTTTAAAAAAAGAGAGAGCAAAACTGAATATACAGTACCATCTAGTCATTGAAGGAAATGTAGGGAAATACAATTGGAAATATGGAAATTACCATATAGTAATGTAATTGAGGTGTTTATCTCTTTTTATAATGCGTGTTTTTTTCTGTGTTCTGCACTGTGGCAGATGCGGCCTATATCCTTTCTGCCCACCTCTGAGTTCACCTGCATCTGCAGAGAACAATTCCCAAACTGCTGGCAGATCCCAACCTTGAGGCCCGTCACTCTCAAATTCTCTGCCCAGGTGGTTTTCTCAGTCTTCTTTGGAGATTGCTTAACCTACACACAAAACCTCCTAGAAAGGCCGGGGAATCAGTGATGGGCAGCTCACAACTAATGAGGGCTAAGAGTTTGGGATAAATTCCCCTTCCCTGCCCCATTGCATGTGTGAGGCACAATCTATACAATTCCTTAAAAGGTCCCCACTGGGATTGAACCCCAGTGGCCCATAGTGGCAACCCATCCACTCGTGCACACTTCATTGATTTTTCACTCCTCCCTGTTTCCCTTTCTCCATTTCATTATTTTTGCTTTCTGGGATCACTTTCCATATAAACCACAAGCTGTAGGAAAACAGCTCAGCTGTAACACCTGGCAATCTTGCAGGTATTTGCATAGGCAAAGGCTTAAACCGCCTAAACAGAATCTTGGTAAAACACTTCCTATTCCATATGAAACATGAGAGGACAGGAGGTCTGTCAGGGGCTGATAAGAGGCCATCTCCCACTCACCTCCCCACTGACCATCACAGGATGATTTCTCTAGGACCTTCTGCCTTGGCCACATCAGAATAGAGCCACAGAATATGAAACCACTAGTGTAGCAGTATAGTCTTGATCTAAACTCATACTGCAGTCTTCTGGGTCCTTTTGCTTCCAAGTGTGTGACAACGGTCAAGGATGGCTGGCCCCTTTGACTTACTCTTCATTTTGTTGAAAGTAATTAACTGTAATCTAAAAAAGTGGCTCAGTCTCTCTTTACCATTTGAATTATCACACCTTGGCTTTGCCCTCTTTTGTATTTGTGAGCTCAACCCCATCCCCAAGTCCTTGTCTCGGGGTCTGCATTTGGAGGAACTGAAACTAAGATAGGCATATATCACTTTTATAATTGGTCACCATGTGATCTTTTAAAAAAAATCTGGATATAAATACATCATACTATATGAATTTGGATTTGTAAATAGTGTATGTGAGTGTGTGAAAGCCAATAAGGCCATAAGGAAAAATCCCCCAAATGTAAATGATAATTATATCTAGGAAGAGGGCTTTTATTTTTGTCTCTCCGCTTTTCATAGTTTCTACACTTTCCATCATGAGCATTATTACGCTTATAATTTTTTAAACTATTTTTTTAATTGGGCAGAGTATTTGAATTATATGTGGCAGACACCTTTATCTTCTACATATAGATGTTTTTATATATCATCACGTAAAATGTGGGTGTTCTAAAATAAAAGTGGACAAAGGACATGAACAAGCTAATAACGAAAGAAATATAGCTGCTAATGAACATATGCAAGGCAGTTCCACCTTAAAGCATCATTAATCAAATAGACAAAATTATAATGAGGTTATAGGTTAACTTCTTCTATGTTAACCTGGCAAATTTAAATGATAATATCCAGTGTTGGCATGGGTGCAGAGGAATAAGCACTCACATACTGTTGGAGCATAAGCTGATCCAAATTCCTGGAGGCATTTTACAAAGCTTTACGACTGTTCAATTTCTTAACAAGGGTGATACCCCTCAAAAGAATTTTCCTCTGGGAAAAGCAGAGATACTCACAAAAAGTTCTGCGCCAAAGTGTTATTTCTAAGTGATGGGAATTTATGCATGATTTTTATTTTCATTTTCATACTTCTTTGTACTTTGCAAATATTTCCACTAAATATGTAGAGCCATAAATAAGCAGGAAAACAAAGTAAAAATTATTTTCTATTTTAAAAGATAAAACATGAACCAACAATTATATTCCACAAGAGAGGCACCACCCTTTTCCTTTTCCAACTTTCAAGCCATTAAAGCATACAAGGATAATGTGAGTGGACTAATTTGCCACAGCAGGCCACGTAAGAGAGAAAATAGAATTCCCTATTTGTTTCTCTGCCTTGACATAGAATCAACATGGTTTTTCTCTAAAATCTGAAATCTAAAGGATAGAATGACTTGGCAGCAGAAGTGAACCGAAGGCAATTTTCTGTCTCTCTGAATCTTAGTACCCAGTTACTCTTCAGATGTCACCTACAGGCATTTTCTGCATTAACAACCCCTTACAACATTTCTACATTAACAACCGCTAAAACACAAAATGGATATAGCCAATTACTACAAGAAATAGATGCGCACATACTTCATTCTTCACACAATGGATGTTAACATTGAAGCTATGATGAGGAGAAAAATAATGATGTTTTCTTCTCAGAACATGATCGCTTCAACTTTAAGAGCTAGGACATTTTAATGTCAGCTCCTTTCATTTGGTGATCAGGCCTTTCTTGTTCTTGTGAATACATACTTAGATATTTTGAATTAATGTTAAGATACTCAGGTCCGGGAACATGAAGGGACTTTCTCGTATTTGCCAATAAGAAAAAATAATCTTACCGTGTCTTAATCAAAACAGCAATTTCTCACACTTTAAAGTGCCCCATTTCATCAAATTGAAAATGCCATCACTTGTTAAGATCCATCATTACTTTAGAATCCATAGAAAAATCCTGCAAAGTAAACTATGAGAAAGTGCACATCTCAATTATAAGATGCACACCAATTTCTGAAAGGTTCAGTGAGGGGGAGGGGAGCGTATCTGAGAACCAAAGTATGCGGAGTTTAGATGTTTAACCACAGACTGGGGACAGTTCTTGTTCATTTGATTAATTTTCTGCATTCTTATTTCTGAAAGGAACTGACAAGTTTATAAACATATTCAAAGCTTAACCACCTAAAGACTAGCCCGAAGAAAGAGAGATTCAAGCTCTACACCATGGTATGTTGCCTCGGAGCAGTGATGTGCTGTAGCCAGCCTCAAGCCAGAATAAGCAAGCAGGTTGTTAAATTGTCAAGACTCATGGGATTTGGTTGTTACAGCCAACTAGTAAAAAGGAAATTATGTTACCTTGAATTAAATATATTCTATTAAAAACAAGGGTAATACTCAAAAAGCATCACCTCCTAATTCTTTTACTACACTTTACTACTATCTCTGCTCCCAAAATTATTAATGTATCTGAACAGATGAAATACTATGCAGCGGTGATCCATAGCACATCTCTTTCCAATTGTGCGTTCAGTGGTGTCACAGTGGTGGCTTGAGATCAGCCAAAGGAGGGAGCATATATGCCATGGAAATCAGCAAATATTACAAATCAGGGCTTTGTCCCACCTTAGAAAGCCTATTATTAAACATTCACCAGCACACGACTGTGTACAATAACAAAAAAGTTTGGCTCTAAGATGGAAACTCTAGCTACATGTTATACATATTACACATGAATTTATATGTATACAGATGAAAGCGGTGGATCATAGAAAGAACAGGGGGCAAGGATGCTAAGAAGAAAAAGCAAAATCTTAACACTGTCCTTAAAACAAATTGAAAAGCTTTTATATTTACATATATATATTTAAAATGTATGTATATAAATACATGTATATAATGTGTGTGTATATGTGTATATATAATATAAGATTTATATTACCCGAATTATTCAGGGGGAAGGAACGGTTACTTGAGCCTTCAGCATTCAAATTCAGTATTCAAATGTCTGAATGACCTTCTTACCTTGACTGCTTAATAAAATGCAGAATGCTACACATTGCAATTTTTTACCATATGGAACCTCTAATTTGAGTGGGATTACAATTTATCCATAGTTTCCCACTAAATGAGAGACAATATTACTATCATTTTTCAATGACAACAACCTGGCATGCATTTGACTACGTAATGTCGCCCTCAGAATGACCCTCCTCATCTACAGACCAGAGAAAGCCAAATGGGTCAAATAAAATTTGTATGCTGAACACCGATGACTAAAGCAACAATCTTTTATAATTTTCTATCATTTTGTGAAGAATGATATTAAATGATTTCAGTATAAAATAGTAAAAACAAAACAACAAAAAAAACCCCCATGATCTCCTAAGATGTCAAAGCTGCAGTGTACTGTCCTTTGCCTCCTATCTGAGGGCTCGGGTAACCTGGGGAGGTTTATTTATGAGAATTCATATAAATCCCATTAGGCCCTTCTTAATACCCGCTGGCACTTTAGAGAGAATATATTTTATTTTATTTGGATTTACCTAATACAATTTGATAGTCTCATATTGTATAATTTCATTTCACTCAGTTCATTTTTTTAAGGGAAACAAATTGCTTGCAGCTTTTCTACAAAAGAAACCCTATTGAACTATACCCAAATAACTCGCAGAGAACTGGTTGCCATGGCTATTCAGAAAAAAAACAAGACACTATTGCTAATAGAAGTGTTGAAAAATCTGATTTCCAACCTGGATTTATAACACTAGATTTTTGATCATATGAATTAATGAAGCCAATGCAGCATCCAACTGGAATACAAGGCACTGAAGACAAATCCACCTTTTCACAGCTTTTCTTAAATAATGTGTGAACACTAAGAACTAAACTGTTAAAAAAATTAGAGATATCAGTGTCACCTGTGTTTACTCCGTCTTTGCTCCCTAATGCAATGTTACTTTCTCCTCCTTAATGTAACTCAAGTTGTCACTAGGGATTACCTCTGACCCTAGAGTCATTAAACACTGGGTTTGTTTCTCTTTGTGTGAACAAAAAGAAATAAAAGTGTGACAGAGTATGGCCCCTTCAGGAAATGTCAGCAAGCCCTTCCATATTGGGACAAAGGTTCACGGCAAGGTTGGAGGAGAGAATGAGAGTAGATAAACCTAGAAAGCTACGCTGGGACAAGACCGTGAAGAGGTTTATGTTGTGATAAGTTTGGCATTCTCTTGAAATGCAACCAAGAGTCATCAAATGTTATTTTTTAAATAGAGCACAATTTTTAAAATGCTTTGTAAGCATCAGTTTGGTGACTGAGCGAAAATGTGTTAGAAAAGTTGCTTCATAAAGGATACCAAAGTCTTAAGGCACAACTGCAATAATCTAAGTGAGAGAAAAGGAACTTGCACTGTGTAATAGACTTCAAGAACCACTGCATGGACCCTCCTGTTTTCCATTTAAAAAGTCAGTCATACTAGTGATAATACAGAAGCTTTGTAACTTTACTGAGGCTTTACAGGTTTCTATCTCACTGCCTCCCCACCTCATGCTCCTCTAGAAACTTCTCTCTGCCCACACACATCTCTGCAGAATGCAATGCTGGTGCTCCCTCCCCATCTCAAGTATTTGTTTCCTAGTAAGCAGCCCAGTCAAGCTAGTCTGCCCTTTCTAATCCCTGGAATGCTGGGGAATAACATTTTCTCCATTTTATTACATATATACCCACATCTCTCTTCTCTAGGTATAACTACTAAAAACTGTTTTAAACCTTTTCTTTAGTGTCTGGCAAATTTTGCGGACTTAAAAAATATATATTTCTCTTTCCTGTATATATGATGTTCATCTGTAGAACCCAGAGAAAATAATAAAAGGGGTTCTCTTCACCTAGTAGTGGTGGGGGGAGCATGGAGGGGGATCCCATTGTAGGGAAATTTTTCAGATTTATGTTTTGAAGAGTTTTCTAAAGCACTGTACCTGAGATAATGAGGAAACAATGATTCAAGGGAAAAGAAATAGTGTTCTTATAAGAAGAGATCAGATCTCCTTCTGACTCTTTATTGGAACTTTATACTGGAGTCGGAGAGAAAAGGAATTAATGCAAAGCAATAGAAAACTTATTGGAGTAGGTGACCTTTAAAGGGAATGTTTTTCAATCTTCTTAACATCCCCATCGCATCAAAGCCATACCCGAACCTATTATCAGCAGTAACAATAGCTCATTATAGCAACACTTCTTATTTGGGGAGGGTGATCTAGCTCTGGTTGGGGTGGGTGGTTCACATCCCAATCTATGGGCAAGAGGGGAAATTAATAGATGTGTGCATTTTTAAAAAGCCCCCATGTGAAACTGATATCTTTCCGCCAACACCCGCCATCCCACCCATCTCCACCCCTACCAGAAATAGTCTCCCCATCCCTTGCCATGAGTTAGTGTCTGTTTCAAGTCTGGTCCACCAGAATTGGATCTGAGATTTGAGGCTCCTAGCAGGATTAAGTTGAGTGTTCAGATCTGTATTCATATTCTCACTGTGCTCCTCTGACGTGAACTGAACTCTGTTTCATGATTTAAAGAAAACTGGTAGACAAGGCTGAATTCATCTATAGAGAGTTTTTTCAGGCCAACAGAGCAATTTTTTAAATGTGTGTTTGGCTGTCTTTATGTAGAGCATAGATTTTTTTTTCCAGTTTTTTGCAATCATCTCTTCTCTCTCTTATACCAGGTTTCATCCATTTATTTGTTTTCTATGTGGTCCCTGGAGGGATTTTAGTTTGTGACTTCCTGGTCAGGACAAGATACTTTACAAAGAGGTAACACATTTTACTTAAAAAAACAAAGGTGTCCTAGCCAAAAATATGTGACAAGGAATACAGGGACACAGAGAGTTTTCTCAGGACAAGTGTATAATTCTATTTCATTGTCTTTTCATCAAAGATTTTGCTCCTTCCAGATCTATGGTGAGACTTAAGAGTTGTAGAGTGAGTCTGAATCCTCTGAATCTTTTTGTAATAAAACAAAAGGCCTTTGTCCTATATCTCATGGGCTGTCTAAGGTTTGGACTCAAATGTAACCTTGCCACAAGTCTGTGTCTCTGTCACTTTCTTGCCATTACAAATTAGGTCACACTGTTCCTACTGGTGTGTTAACACGATGACCTTCCTTGACTAGTAAATTGCTATAGTTTGTGTTGCCCCCAACTTATATGTTAAATACTAAAACTCAATATGACCGTATTTAGAGGTGGGGCCTTTGGGTGATGATTAAGTACTGAGGGTGGAATCCTCATTAATGACATTCGAATCCTTATAAAAGAAACTTCAGAGAGCTCCCTTTCTCCTTCTGCCATGTGAGGATGCAGCAAAAAGATGGGCATCTATGAATCAGGAAGCAGGTTCTCACCTGATGCCGAATCTGCTGGCACCTTGATCTTGGACTTCCCAGACTCCAGAACTGTGAGACATAAATTCCATATGTCACCCAGTCTATAGTATTTTTGCTTTAGCAGCCTAGAGGAACTAAGACAGAAATTAAGAATTTTCTTCCCATTTGCCTTATTGTCCTACGTCAATATTTTCAGGTCCTTAAGAAACTTGTTTCTGTGCCTACTGTGATTTTTTTTTTTAAATTATAGGCCAATAAGGTAAAGTGATTTAATGTTATAGAATGCAACAATCTAATATAGTTGGCAAAATTTGACTCAGTTTCTGCCAAGGGATTATTATCATTGAGAGCGACAGACAGAAATGTCATGAAGATAAGCAAAGAATGCAAATATATTAAGGGAAAAAATCATTAACATGATATAGAACTCTAAGGTCTATGGTACAGGTGAATCTATTCAACGATCTTACTTGAACCCTGACAAAATGTTCTCTCACTGATCTTACCTTCAACCTACCTAAGAAAAAATATATCACTCTGATTTGAAAGAATTTTAAAATATTACTTACTCTTTCCTGGAGAAATGCTCATCACTCTGTGATAACTTTGAGTTGGCAAAGTTGATGCTCCAAGAGGTTACTGACAACTATTTGTTCTCCCTGTGATTCAGGTAGTTACCATTAGGTGGGTAGGTATTGCATCAATTTTGCCAAATACTTCATAAAGCTCATGAGCAGTTTATGGAAAGCAAGATACTAGTATTCTCTGCCACTCAATTTTGTTTTCAAGTGTACTTCTTTATTAAGTATAAGCACTGAATATTATAATGGATGGGAATTTCTCTTCATATACCTGGGTATGCATAAAGTATGACTGTATTTCTATAACTTTACCTAATCTCATTTGGCCCCAATCTCAGTCAGTCTGGAGGTCTCCACTCCCCCTTTGCTTATGTCCTATGGGGGGAGAGGAGTTAGAGAGCATCCACTAACAGATGTTTTTCGAACTCTATGTTTTTAATCTATGACATCAATTTAGTAGCTCACACCAGATGCTTTTAAATGAATAGAATAGAATTCAAAAAAACATAAGCCAGCATCACAAATATTGTTTTATGAACATTTTGTGTCCTGGAAGACAATGTAAAACGTCTTTCTTATTGTAGACCAAAATTGGCCAGGGTCCAAAATTGCTGGAAAACACTGCATAAGACATAGAAGTGACTGCTACGTTTCCATACATGAGGTCCAAATATTGCCGGCATCTTCCATAAACGATCCACAAGGTCTCCACTGTGCCAGCTTTTAATCAGTTACTTTCAGGACTCATACTGGGAGTCACAGAAACTTGTGGCCACTCTCCCATGCTCCTTGAGAACAGCAGAGAGCTTTCTGAGGCTCTAGGAAGTCCTCTCTGCCTATATATGCCACATAGATATTTCTATTCTACATGACCTGCGTTCTTAGGTATTCAGGAGCACTCCCCTTCATAACCTGCTGTCTCCCTGGGCTTCACTCCTGAACTTAAGGCTTCAGTTGCCACTGATCTTGAATGTCCAAACCTATCTGGGGGTTTTCATTTCCACCACCACCCCCGCCGCCTTCCAACCCCGGAGAGCAGGGTACAGGCCCACTTATCAGGGAGATATCCTTAGAACTCACATTCTGCCTGCAGACTCTCAGACTCTCTTTGCCTCCCAGTTTTTGAGATTTTTATCTAGTCTGGGAGAAGAAAAACTGTCTTTGATGGTATTTTTTCACAGCTGTTGTTCATAGCATAATTGCATGCCCCAAGTGCTTCCATGCTCTGGCTTTTTAAGCCAATACAAATGCCCAGGTTCGTCAAACTCAAAAGCATTTTTCTCTCAAAACCATTGCTTCTCCCCCACATTTATAAGCCTATTTTTAAAACTAAAAGCTAAGAATTGACAGATTTTTTCCATTCTTCTGCTATAACAACCTTTCTCTAAGGCAACGGATACCTGAGTCATATGTTTTAGCTTCAATAGGAAACAGGCTGCGGGGTAAAGAGGAATTATCAGACATGAATAACATTTCAAGTAATATTTCAGCACTATTCCTAATTATCAAACAGAATAATAGTTAAGGAAAAATTCAAAGATATGTGTGTGTGTGTGTGTGGGTATGATACTTTCACACTGGGGTTGTGGTTACAAAATACTGTTTAATCAAACCTATTTTTATTCAAAGATCAAATGGAAGAATTCTTTTAAACTTCCCTTGAAAAATTACATAATAATTTTTTAAAAACCTTTGAGTACATCTATGCTCATTGATTAGTAAAGCATGAAAATTTTTTGCAGTGACTTGGGTTCTCATTCAATGTTAAACAATGCAAATTTGATATCACGCAAAAGAAGATGATACTAAATTGTTGGCTCAGGTACAAATTTTGGAAAAAAGAATTGTTTAAACCTCTCCAACTTGTAAAAGCTCGCCAAAAATCTTAGGATTTGAGAGCTGGCTAGCCAACTTTACCGTAAATGAGGTGGATTCTATTTCCAAACAGATAACCCTTTCATGTAAACTATAAATACCTACCCAGTCTTTCTTCTGTAGCACCTAGGTTATCTTTGCTTACCTGCATCAGAATGTACAGGAAATTTTGTGCCATTGTTTTCATTCACTATTATCACACTTAATTTTTTCCTAATATGTAAAATATGCTGCATATTATTGATCAAGTGATGGGGCTGGTATTTGTGCAGGAATACACCAAAATCAATAATTTTGGAAAGAAGATGTGGTCAAAGACCATGAAGAAGACCAATCAATTGCCATGACACCCTGTACTGATAAAAGAAGTTGTAGATTTATTCAGGCTTATGGAAAACTTAGTCTTGAATTATATGAGTTTTGAATTACAGGTGGCTTTCTGAACAGCGTCCTTTGCATAAAATGCAAATGCCTAGTACTTGAGCTACTCATAACTGTGAGAATAAGTACTTCAGAGTTGCGAATTATTCTGATGACTGTTATTTTCCTCAAACTAGTATCAAAGTGATTCAAATCACCACATCTTTAGCTCCATCCTTTTCAAACTGTGTTCCTGCCAACATGATCTATTAGGAGTTCGGAAAGTGATTGCAGCTTTGAATGTGCCCCTACATTGTTTCTGAGATGCCTGTGACTGGTTTTCTGTGCCATTTAAAAGGATGATACATAACAGCTTTGTGAAGGCGCTTTTCCCACTGGAAAATTTGTTAAGCACCTATCAGTCGCTGCCCTGTTTTCTTGAAATGTGCTTACAGAGTCTTACCACAACTTTATAAGTTAGACATTTATATCAGTCAAGTTCCAACCAAGAAAACAGAAACTTTTCTAAGAATTTAAAACAAAGGTAATTTTAATACAGGGATGAGGATGGGGAGAGGGCCCAGAGAGGCAGCCAGCAGTTTGAAAGAGCAGAAATTGTGATCAGCTAAGAGCCAGAAGGAAGAAAGGAGTGGATTATGGAAATCTAGGGTCTCAGCTATCTTGGCAAAGGCTGGACTCAGGGTAGGCCTGTCCAGGCATCATGCAGTCCGAGAAGAAACAAACAATGCCAGAAATGCCGGCAAGGTAGAGAAAGAGGAGGAGAAATACTTGGGCATCTTCCTTCCTCCTGAGCCCCTGTCTGCCAGTGCTTCCCTTTGGCCTAACCTAGGACAGAAGCTCAGGGAAAGCATCCTGCAGAAGTTAGCTCCCTCACCAAATAGAGAAAAGGCCACGCTGGGGAAGGAATCTTAAAGTAAACGCCAGCACAGCATTACCTTCCCCTTCTCTTCACATGGTGAAACCAAGCCACTTCTAGTCTATAGCAGAGCTCTGCACCTGTGAATAGAACTTTGCATTCAGTTCCTTCCATGTTGATAATTACATATAATCTCAGAAGACAGTTTTCTGGAAGAATGTGGAGCTACAAATCTCACCTATACCAAAATACAATCTTAAAAATAATCACAAGTATGATTTTAAATCCTTTTTACAGATATATATATAAACTTTTTTATCCTACAAGACTTAGACGTCCTAAAATGTTCTAAATGTTCTGAAATGTAGTTTAAGATACCTAGTCTAGCAATATAATAAATTCAGTATAATTTCTTCCTTTTGAATAAAACCACTTGGTATGAAACTGTAACAGGGACAATGAGCATAATAAATCTTAATTACATTAACCTTTTTAGTCATCAATAGGTGACTTCGGTCTCAAAATTTCTGGATTGATTTTTATATGGTTTATAAATATAATTCTTAAAGTGCATAAGGTAATACAAATTCATTTCCTGCTTTTAAATTATCAATATTCTAATTATATATATATTTTTTCTGACATTTCCTCTGTGCCATTAACATGACTAAACCTGTTGGAATTCAAGGAGCATGTAAATGACTTTCCTTAGGTAATTGACAATCTCAGCCACTGTACAAATCAATTTTACTAATCTTCAGCAAACTATAAATTAGGAAGTGAGGCTACGACAAGCTTATTGATTCCTTGCCAACAATTTTCTCTAATATGCTGCTTCTATTCCATAAATTTAAATGTTTCCACTGTGTCCTCTAAAACTCATACTTAATTATTAACAAACTTCCCCATGACATCAACTTCTTTACTAAATGTTGCCTTGTCTCCTAAGAGAAAACTAACTCTCCCTAGAGGACTCCACTACCCCCTGTCAGTCTTTCAAAGCAAGCCATTCATTCTCCATCACCCCATCCACTTCAGGGACTGAATCAGGGCACTTCTTGCTCCTGACTGCTGCTCATATACAATTTCCACACTCTCTTTTGCAAGCCCATCCTCCTTTAAGACTCACTCATGTCACTGGCTGTATTATCCTACACTCCGCTTTATCAATGGGAACTACCAAGCTCATAGCTCATACACAGCTAGCTCACTGTCATTACCTTAGCTTCTGCCACCAACCCAGCTATCTTCAACATCCATGGGGAGAATAGTCTCTGAAATCTCAGTACCCTGGCTCCTCCTCTCCAATGACATTCTTCACTCCACTTCAGCCGTCTACTCCCATGGCCACCCAGAAATCCATAATCAATTGGAACAGCTCTATTCTTGACATCATAAATTTAGATTTTCTATTCTCTAAAATACCTTATTTTTCTGGTTTGTTCATTCATTTGGCCCCAATACACTAGGGCTCCCGATACATTAGAGTCTGTAGTTCCCAACTTTTTCTTTGTCTGGATCTTTCTCTCTTCTCTTTCTTCCCACTCCCACAGACTAGATAGATAGATAGATAGATAGATAGATAGATAGATAGATATCCCAACATTTCAATGACCCCTTTTCTCTCTTACCTCACTATTCTTCTATAATTCTAGCTCAGGAGAACACCAACCCTAGGTGAATCCCATTCTCTGCACATGTACTTGGGCAATTGAGATTTGCTAAATAAAATCACAAAAAGTGGTAGATTTGCATCACTATAAAGATTACCAACTTCATCCAGAAGTTCAGCATTATCCCAAAATACAGTTATGTATCCTTAATCAAGTCTCTGCCCTGTTTAACATTTTCACTATTTAAACACTATTTTAAGTTTAATACCACACATCAGATGTGTTGCTTTGTTGCCTCCCCACCTGCTCTCAACAGATAACCTTTCCCTCAACTTCATGGAAATAAGAAAAATGAAATAAGAGTGCAGCTCCTTCAGTGCCCAGCTTATGTCTCCCTATTTATCTTTTCTTCTTCCCCTCCTTCCCCCTCCTCTTATTACTACATGTTTTAGTGGTTCTCAAAGGTTAGTTCCCAAATAAGCAATATCAGGGAACTTGATAGAGATCCAAATTCTCTGGCCCCACTTTAGGCATGCTGAATCAGACTCCCATCAAATCATCTAATACCTAGTTTTCTTAATGGACTCTTAACTCATCTCTCTACTTCAGTCTTTTCCCCCTGCAACCAATTCTCCACTTTGCAACCAGTGTGATCCTTTTGGGGCATAAATTTGTTAGTGTCATTCTATCTCTTAAAACCTGTCAAAGTTTTCCCTTCACCATTAGCATACTATCCAATCCTTTGAGCAGTCTTATAGGCCTTTCAATTTCTGGGGTCTGTCTCCCCAGCTTCATCCTATACAATCCATCTCCTTGGATTTTAATACACTAGGCATCCTGGAATTCTTTTTGTGCCTTTTATGCCGTGTCCTTTTTGGTCTTTGGTCCTTCATGGATGTTGATTCCTCATCTTGGAACATTCTTCCTGCACACTGTTTCTTCTTGCTAAGTCTGGTTGTCCTTCATGTCCCAAGTCAGAACACACTTCATCGAAGAGTCCTAGCCTGGCCTTCAGACTAGAATGAAGTTTATTCCTATATGCTTTCTTAGGTCCATGTTCATTTCCAATCATGATTTTCACCTTTATCCAGTGCCTGTTGTCTATGCTAGACTAAAAGCTATTTGAGGCCATAAACTATGTTCACTCATTCATGCTGTATACTTTGAACCCAGCATAATACCTATGTCTGGCATAAGGTAGGTGCTCGATAAATATCTATTGAATGAATAAATAAATACATGAATTTTTAAAATGTGTTTTAGGTCTTCATTTTTATTTCCCTTTAAAATTTCCTTCCTGCTAAATGCCCTTCCTTTTTTTCCTTCTCCATAACTCCTTCCACTATTCTTTGAAATTAAAGTCCTAGATCTGTGGTCGCCAATCTGTGTGCCAAGTTACCCCAGAATGCCTTAGCAAACTCACAGAGTGCCATGAGATATTTCCAATTGTCAATGGAAGCATAGCAACATCTGTCTGATACTGTGCAAAGTACCAGATGGATGGAGTTTGAAGGTTTAACATTAGATAACCACATTTCTTCAAAAAAAAGTCATATCTTTGTAAATCTGAGTTTTCAGTAGTACCTGTGATAAAAAGGAAGTATCACATGGAAATTAATATGGTACAAAAACTAGGATAGAAGTGTCCAATTTGATTTAGACTTTGAGAAGATGAAGAGCACCCAACAGGCACTAAGTTATTAGGACATAAATACTCTTTAAGTTGTTTGGACCTAAATACCTCAAAAGAAAAACCGGTAAGTATTTCCTTCAGCTCAGAGGTATTATGCAAAACTCACCAGGACACTGAAGGAGCTGAGAAAGTTTGGGAGCTTCTGTCCTTGTCAATTGCGAATTTTCCTTTATTTGGCTTCCCCTTGCCTTCCCGTTTTATTTTTGTTTATATTCCCACCCAGTTGTTGCTTATTATGATTTCTTTCAGTTTGTTCTTTTTGGTAATCATGATATATCTGTTCACTGTCATTGGTTCTGATTCTTTTTTCCTGATTTCTATCATAATTTCTTTCTCTTCTCCTCTTTAATAATTTCTTTTTTATAACAATTTTTTATTATGTTATGTTAGTCACCATACAGTACATCCTTAGTTTTTGATGTAGTGTTCCATGATTCATTATTTGCATATAACACCCAGTGCTCCATGCAAAACGTGCCCTCCTTAATACCCATCACCAGCCTATCCCAATCCCCCACTCCCCTCCCCTCTGAAGCCCTCAGTTGGTTTCCCAGAGTCCATAGTCTCTCATGGTTCATTCCCCCTTCTGTTTACCCCCCTTCATTCTTCCCTTCCTTCTCCTACCGATCTTCCTGCGATTTCTTATATGTTCCATAAATGAGTGAAACCTCTGTAATAATTTCTAAATCACCCCATTATTATCTACTTAATTGCTCTGAAGTATCACATTGTAAATAAAAGAAAATTGACTCTGTGAAGCTCTATGTGCACGCACATAAATATCTGTTTTATATGGTGTGTGTGTGTGTGTGTGTGTGTGTGTGTGTGTGTGAAGCCAATCATGTGCCTCAGCCTTCTTCTAAAAGGGATGTGTCGCAGTGATTTGAACTCACACAGTTGTGGAGGCTGGTTGAACAGTGTCTGTAAGGCTGTTACCTACACATCTGATGCTGGAGTTTGAAGTTCACAGGCAGGAGGTCAAGAAGGAATGATGAATGTAAAGCTGGAGAGAGCAAGGTAAAGCTGGAACTCACAAGCACACAATGAGCTAAATCTAGGTCAGTTCTCTTGACTCTGACCTTAGTGGTATGGGTGTCCAGCAAAAGCTCGGTCCCTACATCATGGAATTAAACACACATGCACACACCTAAAGGCAGGTCAGAGACAGTGAGCAGCTACAGGCCCAGGGAGCACCTCGCAGCAGCAGGGAGAGGCAGCAGATCAGCAACAGCCTGTGTGCACTACAAAACGGCCAATGCCTCACTGCTGCCTTCCAGGTCTCACACAGGTGCCTCCCTTGGGGCTAACTCTTACTGGAAACATTCAGGAAAGGGGATTCTGGGAGACTGAATTCAGCCTAGCCAAGTAGATACCAAAAGCCACCAGCCATACTACCTTGGTCCTTTACCAAAGTAACTTATAGTTATAGGCAAAACAGGTGTTCATTAAAAGATAGCTATCAGAAATTCAATATATAAAAAATTTAAATGACTAGTTTGAGAGGAAGTTGAGAAGAGTATAGACAGTAGTTAATAGGACTGACATCTACTTTCAAGTAGATGGTGAAGAAGTAGTGTTCCAGTGAGGGAGAATGGCAAAGTCCCGGAGGCAGGAATAACCAGGTATTCCAAGGCAACTGCAGATCAATCTAGTCAGAGCAAAGAGTCTGTGAAGCAGGGAGTGGGTCAATGAGTCTGGAAAGGAAGGTTGGAGCCAGTCCACAGTCCCCAATGCCAAGCCTATTTCTGGCTTTGTTTTGCAGACAGATGAGAAGTTCTCATGATTTATCCAATTCACTGCTATCCGTTCTGATTCTTTTGCCTGGTTTCCATCTTTATTTTTCTCCACTCTACTCTATGAAACGATTCTCCACCCTTGTATTAACATCATGTGTTGGGTGTAATGAAACATTATATTATATAGAAAAAGAAATTGGTTTAGTCGTGGTGTAAGGCAAATGGGGTATGGGATATAAGCAGAATTTTAAGATGGTGACCCTGATGATAGTGCACAAGGACAAGAGGAAACTGAAGACATATATAACCTTCTCTCCCAGAAGCATTCCTCACAAACTAAAACTGGAAGTCAGACTATAATTTAGAGTCTTTGGCTATGATTCAAAGCGTCTTCCCATAGTTTGCAGGAACCCCCGTCTGTTCAATATCCTAATAAGCCATGTTACTCTTTGGTTGGTTAAACACCTTCCATTCCCATTTTAAGGCCCATTGATGAGAAAGGCAGACCCCAGTGAGATTCATGCTGGGTTGGTGGTTAAGGGCAATGGCATCCAAAGAAGTTTTCCTTAGCTCTATGTCCTCTCCCGTGGAGCTTCTGGTACTAGGACAGCCAACTCCTCCTGTAGACTAGGACATCCTCACAGCCTCTCCCCTGGGATGAAACATCTCCAGGAACCTGGGTCTACTAATTGCTCCTGCAGGCTGCAATCAGCAACTAATAGTCTTTCATTGGACAGAAACCCACTCTCATCCCACAGTCTTGTGCTCCAGTGGCTCCAGAAAGAGAACCAAAGCAGGGACTCCTGCTCAGCTTGTTTTAGTGGAAAGAGCCCTGGGCTGAGATCCAGGAGAGCTGGATTGCAATCCCTGTTCTGCAGCTCATTAGCTGTGAGATCTCGGGTACAAGCAAGATATAGCCTGTGTGAACTTTGTAAAATAAGTTGGTTAAATTAGATACTCCCTAGGGTTTCTTCCAGCTGTAGTTATTTTTATTTTGAGATATGCTAATTAAAATGAAATCCAAATTTTACTTATCAGATGGCAAAAATGAAAAGAATACTACTATTCACTGTCAGCATGGCCTCTTACACTGCAGATGAGAGATAAAATTAGTAAGAAAAAGAAGGTAAACATTTGCCATTATATAGAAAAGCTGTTAAAATACACATATTCTCAGGAATCCTAAGCCCTAGAATAATTGATTTCAAGGGCATACCCTGCATATATGCAATGACATAATTATACTGACATATATTACAACATTGCTTATAATGATAAAAACAAAAATAATAAAATATGCACTAAGTCATGATTAAAGAAATTATAGTAAATCCATGCGATGGTATAGCATAAAGTAACTTAAAAACATTGTAGAGAAACATTTAATAAAATAGAAAAGTTCTCTATATTAATACAGAAAAGGAAGTGACTTACTTAATATTTCATTAAGTCATCCAGCATGATCTCAATTTCTTTATATAAATATAAATATATAACAATACTTACCCAGCTCTGACTTGCCTATGAGAAAGTCATACTGTTTTTAACAGTCAGTTGACAATATATGTGAGTCCCCATTCTTCAGAAATCCATGCTTCTGTCAGGCTCCCCATTCAGGAATGTCTGGGACTCTCAAAGAAAGCTTACTTCCTCCAAAATCCACTGCTGCTCCAGAGTCCTAATGGTGGGTCTATGCCCCAATATAACTGACTTGCAAGTCTTCTCTCTTCTAATGCAATTAGCTCCAAGTGAAAAATCTATAGAAATTTGAAAGAGTAATGTTTTCAAAAACCAAACCTGATCTTCTCTGCCTCTCTTCTCCTTTTTAAAATTATGGCTTGCCATTACTCTAAGGGGTAAGGATAAAATGTGTTAAGTGGCCTACAAACTCCTATAGTCTTGCCTGGTGTATCTTCTATGTGCCTCTCCAGCCTCAACATATCACAGCCTCTCTTTCCACTTCAGCCACGTTGGGTCTTCTCTCAGTCTTTCATACTCTTCGTGCTCCCTCCTACCACAGGGTCTTTGCACTTTCTATTTAATTCTCTTCCTACAAAGTTCTTGCCCTGCTGTTTCATCTAGTTAATTCTTTCTCATGCTTTTGTTTTCAGTTTGTCATCTTCTCAGAGAAGGGACCTTAAGGCTACCAGACTTGGTAAATTATCCGTATTACACATTCACGCAGCATCACGTGGCTTTCTGTTACAGCACTTGATCACAGTTGCAAATCTAATGACTTTAATCATATGACTTGACTAAAAAAGAGAAGCTGTGACTATTCTCTCCTTCTCGTCCTCTCCCTTTTTCTTCCCCTTCCCTCCGTCTTCTACTTCTTCTTCTCCTTCTTCATCAACATTTCATTCACACTTAGCACAGTGTCTGGTACATATTTTCGGAATGAATAACCACAGTCTATTTCAGACTCTTTCATAGTAGAGGTGGAGGGGGGTCAAAATGGCCCCTACAATTGAGAATCTCCACCCATCTCCACACGCTGAGCCCAGGACCCTAACTCTCCCTTTATCCCTGAAAAAAGAAACGGTCTCCCAACCACCCCAATCAGGCCTGCTTGGTGGAGATGTCCAAGTATTTGGAAAAAACTCCTGCCTCTATTCACAAATTGTGGCCTGAATTCCAAGGTCCAGAGAAGTCATTACGATATATTATAGCCCTTTCTCAAAGCACAGACTATTCAGGCTTAAATATTTTCTAAATGCAATTGCACTAATACAGACCCAGCTCACTGCACAGTCTTCCCTCCAGGGTTGGTACAGCCTCAGGATCTCCCACAATACGACTTCCTGAGGACAAACAATAATTTTAGCCATAGGACAGCTTAAATCCAGATGTAGGGAAAACAAATTACCTAATTCTAGAGCACCTCAATTCTGCTAACGATAATCTGAATTAATATTACTAAATATATTAGTTAACATCTCGAATTCAAGCATCAGCATTTGGACCACTTCGCTAGCTTTACTTGAGAAATTATCTAATATTTACAAGTAGAAAATGGACCAAGTTCATAAAAAGGGAATTTTTGATAGATGCAAAGCACGATTTTTATCCTAGGTGAGAGAAGCTGTTTACAACTCTCCAAAATGGCACTTTTCTAGCTTCTACAATTCAAGAGCTTCGTTCTCCCAAGGTATCTGTCTACACACACAAAGACACGCACAGGCACATGCTCACAGAAGATTGTTCCAGGGCTGGCTTCTCTTCAGAATGAGTAGTTCCTGGACTCTGTGTTGATCATGGCCCAAGACACTAAACAGAAGGGGGGTGATGGTGAGGTGAACCTGAGGGTAATCCTCCTTGAGTGGTATCCCACAGTTTTCAAAGAGGTCAGTCTAAGATGATCTCTTTTCAGTTTGGTTACACAATTGAGTTAGCTGCCCAGACTCTAGGACAAAGAAAAGGGCTGAAGCAACTGTTTCTCTGGTACATTCTAACAGATTGAATAACAGAATGTTTCAGATTCCCTTGGATACATCAGTCCACTAGTAGAAAAACCAACTTAGTAAAAGTTTAGTGCCAAAAATTAGTGTACTCATATATATTTTAAATTTTTTGAGCAAAAGAGAAAAGAAAGGAGAGGAATCACGTAGTCCAAGGGGCTGAACTATGGATAAGTAATCAATGAATATCTTTTTTTTTTTAACTTTGATAGTTAGACAATGGTTAACAAAATGTTGAAAGATTGAGGTTGCTTTTTTTAAAAGAAATATCTTGAGGGAAAAAAACCAAATCTGCACAAGAAGCTTGTATTTTAAAAATAACAGCACTAGATTTAAAATGCTGGTAATACTATATACTGTATTTACAAGGATTTAGTGGAAAACTAGATACAATTATAAAGGACTAACTAGACAGTCCAGTAGAGTAGCCCTCTTTTCCCCAAGTTCAAGACCTGTGCTCTTTCCACTATAATATAATAAAGTGTTTAACATGTCTCTAGAAAAACATCTACTTATAAGATGTGCCATGATAACATGGCCCTTACATGGCAGTCTTTCCAGAAATGTAGCAGATACTCCCTTACACATACACCGCAATGCATATATTACTCATACTTCTACAGGGCTTTAAGGGTTTGTATAAAAACTTTAATCTTCTACCCTCAGAACATAACTACTTTCTGTATGCAGAAGTGTTTTCAATTTTAATGGAAATCATCTTAATTTCCCCCAAGAATATGTGTATCTTTCTAAATAGCGAGAATAACAAAATTCAAACAGTTAATTGCCTACTGCAAATTTAACTAAGAGAGACATTGCATAGGAAATGAATTTTTGCTAAAAAAAACTAATAGAGATTCACTAAGAAAGCAAGCCCAAAGAAAATTAATTCTTACATGAACTTTAAAACACAGCGAACTAAATGCCTCTCGTTGAAAATGTCCATCAGTACTAAAACATACATTGCCAGTTTTGCATTAATCTAGGAAATGTATCCTTATAGAAACACAGAATTCAATTTGTCTTTTATAAACTATATATACACATACACTCCTCCACTGAAAACATGCAGCTGCTTGAAACAAACTCTATCTTCTTTCAAAACTTTGGCAGAAATAGAATTCTATAGTAACTATAGTCTTGAAACTGTCTTAGAAATTTCACACAGGAGCAATCGTTTAGTACTTAGACATATGGGTGTCAAATTTATATATATCTTCTACTATCCCCACACCTACAGAATGTTTTCCTTTGCCACATGGCATAAACAGTCAAAAATATTCCCAGTATCCTCTGGTTGTCAGGTAGTCAAAGTCGCTAGCTAGTAGCATATAAAGAGTGATTCCATATATGTCCACTTTGAAATAATTTTGAGCACTACAGCTTGCTAAGAGCATTGGGGGATAGGCTATTAACAAAAACCACCCAAGGTCATCCTTCCATTAAATTTAAAACCTCTAATAGAGAAAAGATGTGGAACTATAGTTCTATAATATCAGAAACCAAAGGAGACATAAGGGAAAAACAAATTAATTCCATGGCAAGTGGGAAGGAAGGAGTAGGTCAGGGAAAATGCCCTAAAGAAGCTGACCCTTTGAGTCAAATTTGATGTGATAGGTAGACTTTATATAGAGAGGAGGAAAAGGACATTTCAGACTGAGGGAATAGCTTGAAGAATAGCAGAAAGGCAGGCAGGTGTAGGGCATATCAGGGAAAGGTGATTTCTTCTGTTCGTTAAGAGATAGAGGTATAGAAGGAAGAGAAAGGACATAATGGAAAATCACCCTGGAGAGCTAGATCAGGACTAGATCATGAAGGGATGTGAGTCTCATAATAAGTCACGTACACTTTAGTTGGTTGAATAGGGAGCCATGGGTAGGTTTTGAAAAGAATGACATAAAAGCTTCTCCTTAGGAGCAGTTGGGAGAATTTGGGAAAGGAAGCAATGTAAATGGCTTTTCAGGCCTAAACTAGGATCAGGCCAGCTGCAGAGGGAATTGAAAAGAGATGCCTATCAAAAAGCTGACATGAG
This sequence comes from Ursus americanus, assembly GCF_024610735.1. NCBI lineage: Eukaryota > Metazoa > Chordata > Mammalia > Carnivora > Ursidae > Ursus > Ursus americanus. The sequence goes on along the minus strand of NC_142127.1, from coordinate 33,728,793 downwards.
AAAAAGAAATTCAAATGGCCAATAAACATGCAAAAAGATGATAAACGTCATTCATCATTAGGTGATTCAAACTAGAACAAGGAGGTGCCATTTATAATTTCATCAGATAGGCAAGAGTGAAAAATATTGATAATATGCAATTATCAGCAAGAACATGAAAAAATGGGAACTCTCCATGATGTTAAAAAAGAGTCCAAATTTATAAAACCTTTTTGGCAGTAACTATCCAAATTTAAGATTTAAACTTAAGATACGTTCCCTTTGACCTACCAATTACTCAAGTATTCAAACATACACACACAAATATAATGCAGCATTGGAAAACTTGGAAACAGATAGCAACAGGAAAGCGATAACTGATTAATAATTTATGGTGTAAACATTCAATATAATTCTGCACAATCCTTAAAAAGGAATGAAGCAAATTTATACACCATGAAATAAGTTTTCATAATATAGTATCATTTGTTAACATAGGAAGAGGAGGGACAATTAAAGATGTGACTAGGTTCCTAAGCCTGAATGTGTATGTGTAAATAAAGAGACCAACAGACAAGGTTAAAATGATATAAGGCAGACTATCCCTCTAAACTTAGTGGGATCAGGAGAAAGAGAAGACCTGGAGAGGAAAAACTTTTACTTTTTACTTCATACAATTTGAGGCTCTTCAAATTGTTTACCAAAACATTTCTTAACTTTGTAATTTAAAAAGTTTTTAAAGAAGCAAAATGGTTCTAGATGGACAAAAAACATTAGGAATCTTTCAGAAGTTCTTCAAATAATATGACAGTATGACATCACATTAGTAAGTGAAATTTGTGAGTATTTGGTCAAAGAAAAAAAATTAACAAATTTTACAAAAATTTAACTGGCAATAACCTTGACAGACGAATAGTGTTTGTTTATCTGTTTGTGGTTTGGCCAGAATTCTAATCCCTAAAGAATCCTGGTGCACAAAAATGCCAACGGAGCCAAATTCACAGGCTTTCCTTGTCAGCATTCTATAACATCAAGAGACCGTTTACAGAGGAGAATGGCCAGAAGAGAACTGCCACCATTCTAGTCTCTGTTTTTATGAGTTTGGCTTTTTTAGATTTCACATATAAGTAATATCATACAATATTTGTCTTTCTCTGTCTGACTTATCTCACTTAGCATAATGCCCTCAAAGTACATATCTATGTTGTCATAAATGGCAGGATTCCCTTTTTTCTTACGGCCAAATAATATTCCATTAAAGATATATCACATACTAGAGGCTGGGGTGTGAGAGAATTGAGGAGATGTTGTTTAAGGGTACAAACTTGCAACTAATGGATAAATAAGTCCTGGAGATCTAATGTATAGCATAGTGATTATAGACAACAATACTGTATTATAAACTCCAAAGTTGCTATGACACTAGATCTTAATTGTTTCCACCACAAAAAAGAAATGATTAATTATGTAAGGTGATAGAGTAATTAGCTAACACTACAGTGGTAATGATACTGCAATAAATAAATGTATCAAATCAATATGTTATACACCCTAAATTTATACAACATTATATGCCAATTACATATCAATAAAAATAAATAATAAGTTAGCAAGCAAGTAAATAAATAAATAAGATTTCCTCAGGGGAAGAGAGAATTGCTCTTTATTTATTTTTTTCTAAAGATTTTATTTATTTATTTGACAGAGAGAGACAGCCAGCGAGAGAGGGAACACAAGCAGGGGGAGTGGGAGAGGAAGAAGCAGGCTCTTAGCGGAGGAGCCTGATGTGGGGCTCAATCCCAGAACGCTGGGATCACGCCCAGAGCCGAAGGCAGACGCTTAATGACTGCTCCACACAGGCGCCCCGAGAATTGCTCTTTAAAACCTTAAACTGGAATCTCAACCTTTGCTTTATTTGAGGTAGAATTTCTAGTTTCACATCAAGAATTGGTTGTCATCTGAAACATACTTATGAGTATATTCTAAGTTCACTCTTGGCAGCACCATTGTTCACAATGTGTCATAAAAGATAAACAGAATATTTATCTTCTGTGCATTTGTAATGAAGAAAGCACAACTAGAGCAAGTAGAAGAGAGGAAAGAAAATTAATGATGAAAACGACGTCAGAAGCAGTTACTGGTAAATGTCAGATTTCATATGTCTTGATATCACAGCTCATGTTTTCAAATAGAAAATAATTACTTTCCACAAAACTACCTGAAAAAATTTAAGCTGTATCATCAACCTTCACAAATTCAGACTAACCATGAATAAGACTGGTCTAAACCAGATAAAAATCAGGAGAGAAAATTTATAATACAATCAGATTTGAAAGACATTCAAAACATAAAATGTCAGTGTTATTGAGCTTGTTAGATTATAAACTCATTTTGTTTCCAACAAAGCTCAATTGGAAAATAAATCCCAGATAAAAGAAATGATATGGTGGGCAGACTGCTTGAAAGAAGCTTAGGAGGTACCTGGGTGGCTCAGTGGGTTAAGCATCTGCCTTCGGCTCAGGTCCTGATCTCATGGTCCTGAGATCAAGCCCCTTTTGGGCTCCCTGCTCCATGGGAAGCCTGCTTCTCCCTCTTCCTCTGCCCCTCCCCCTGCACTTGCTCTCTCTCTCTCAATCTCTCTCTCTCAAATAAGTAAATGAAAAATCTTTAAAAGAAGAAGAAGAAGAAGAAGAAGAAGAAGAAGAAGAAGAAGAAGCAGCAGCAGCAGCTTAGAATTAAGTTAAGCCTCTGGAAAATCATCACCTTAGAAATAGGAATTTGGCCCTTCAGAATCTCATTATCACTGTCTCTTAACGTTTTCCCTTAATGTTAAGATTTTTGCTTTTATCAAGAATAATTAAAATATATAGATGTATAACTTGCCTTCAAATTCAATGGAAAAATATTATTGAAGTCATTCATTGTCCATTACATTACTCAACAGCAACTGTTTTTTTAGTTCTTGGTATTAAAAGGTGTTGCAAAATAAGTATACATGTTGCAATCTTGTTTACACCACTAATCTGCTTAGTTGAGTGTAATACAAAGCTAAATGTCAACAAACCCCCACCTGGATTACAAAAATTTCTAAACGTGTATTTCTCTGTTCGTGTTGTATTGCATGTGCACCAACAAATTATTTGGCAGATTCTCTCCTCTGAGCTATCAAAGTTATAAATTAAAACAAAAATTGGTATATTCTTTTCATAATCAGTTGGTATAAAATATAAATTAATTCACACATAAGGAAAAACAGAATAAATTAAAACTATTGAAAAAATACTATTGAACTACTGGAAAAAAGAACCCAAAATAGGTTCTGCAGCAACATATAAAGGTTTCACATAATTGTATTCTGTTTTTTTACAAGTATTATTTATTTTTATTTGAGAGAAAGAGATAGCGAGTAGGGGGAGGGGCAGAGGGTGAGGAAGAGTCCTTTAAGCCAACTCCACACTGACTGTGGGGCCCAACTTGGGACTCAGTCTCACAACCCTGAGATCATGACCTGAGCTGAAACCAAGAGTTGGATGCTTAACTGACTGCATCACCCAGGCACCCTACATAATTGTATTCTAAAACATATATTTACTTAAGTCTAATATATACTTCAAAGTATGGAATGATTCTGAATTATATTCACCAATGGCTTTTGGAGCATCTAATCAATATTATCCATCATTCCTCACTTTGTGTTCTTGTACAAGAGTTAAGTGTCAAATATTCACCCTCACTTTAGAATCAGCTATCCTAAAGGACAGCTCCAGACCCCAGACAGCGATCCCTTTAAGCAGGGAGTTAACACTCATAACTACTCAGAAATTTTCTGCATCTCTTAACAGAGATGTTAATGTTAATACAGCTAATAAGAACTAGCACTAACTTAACACCTACTGAGTCCTAAGGCATAGGGCAAGTGGCTGGCATGCATCATGTTACTGAATTGTCCCAATGGTCTTACTAAGGTCAGCACACTTACTAGTTCCATTTTAAATGAAGCTGCAGATCACCGAGTTTAAGTAATCTACCTAAGGCACAAAACTAGGAACTGGCAGAATAGTATCCAAACCCAGAATTTGTGGCCCCCAAATGCACAGTCTTTTTTTTTTTTTAAAGATTTTGTTTATTTATTTGACAGAGATAGAGACAGCCAGTGAGAGAGGGAACACAAGCAGGGGGAGTGGGAGAGGAAGAAGCAGGCTCATAGCGGAGGAGCCCGATGCGGGGCTCGATCCCATAACGCCGAGATCACGCCCTGAGCCGAAGGCAGACGCCCAACCGCTGTGCCACCTAGGCGCCCCTTAAGTAATCTACCTAAGGCACAAAACTAGGAACTGGCAGAATAGTATCCAAACCCAGAATTTGTGGCCCCCAAATGCACAGTCTTAGTGCTACACTGAATCAGTATTACAAGAAATTATTTTCCCAATTTTTCCAGAAAAGCAGTGCAAAAAGAAGATAAAGAAAACAAGTTTTTTTTCCTGAAATTTTCTAAATAACAGCTAAATAAAATAAGAACTAAAATATATTTCATCATTTTATCTTAAAGTTTAGCTCATATTTGAGGATTTAGATAAAAAGTAATTTGGATGAGTTAGAAAATGTTAATCATGGGAAAGTAATTTTTTTAATTTAATTAAAATTTAGTCTTCACAGTTGATTCCTGTTGCAATTCCTGTTGCCTGGTTACCATAAGGCAGACATAACTAACTACACAAGAATTATCACAACTATACTAAAAACAATGAACATTTATCTCCCTATTGTACTGTTAAATACTGAATTATAAAATAGAGCAAATAAAGTTGTATTATATGCCTAACAATAGTCATTTAATATATAAACTAATGATTTCATCATTCTTTGTTGAGTCTTCTAATCTCCTACGTATATAACTGATAAATATATCTTTACTTTCAGTGACAAGAATACCTTAAGTCATCAGACCAGTGAATCATCCAAAGCGTTCTGTTGTTGACAGTAAGGACCCTTTTGATAAGCACTGTGGAGATAAGAAATGAATAACTTACAGTCAGGATAAGGAATATACAAAGAGAACATCTGTTGTTTTGCTGTCTGAAGATTCTTACACCTTTTTCTAATAATGAAACCCCTCTCACCTGCGGGAACTTATTCCTTGTAGTTCAAGCAGAGTTGAACTTAACACATCCCAGGCCACAGAGGTGGGCACAAGACCCCTAACTAAACAAAGTTGTCCCCCTCCTTGACCACAGCAATCGGGCATACTATTCAAAAAGGCTAATCATACTTTTCAGTGATGCTACTATATTTACACTAAGAGAGAGCTTTGGGGTCTCGCTTTAGGGCTGTGATCTGCAAGGATACAGGCTTGTGGTTACTAGCAGCTTATATTTCCAACCATTCGGGGAAATCTTGTCTGAAAATAAAATCAATAAACAGAAGTAGAGCTGAGTGATAGAACAGCACCATTTGGAGTCAGCTCTTCCTTTGGCCTTTACAGTTACATGAACCAACATACTTCCTTTTTGCCTAAGCTAATATGATCTGAGTTTCAACTGCAAGCAAAAAATTTGACAGATATAATTGTCTCAAAAGTGAAGTTACTTAAATCCCTCTTGACTATCGTTATACTTAAGAACGTGGGATTTGAAGATGATAACCACGAGCTGTATAAAGTCATATTTCATTTATTTGTTTCTAAAGCATTTCAATTTGGTAATAAATTGGAAATCCGTGAGTTAAGCACACTGCGTCCATACATTATAGTCACCAACAGTTGAGGAGAATGACTGTGGGAAAAAAAATCTTTCAAACAATACTTCACTTTAGTATCATGAGGCCTTAAATTCTATCACCGGAGGCCTTAAATTCAATAAGCCTTGCCATTTCCCATTTCTCTTTTGAGAAATAAATGACATTTAGGCATCCCAGTGTGAAATACTTAAAAAAATTTTCTCCATGACAGAAGAAGAGTAGGTGCAAAAGGTTCAGAAAGAAGGTAAAAAGTAAAAGGATCAAGAGAAGAAGAAGAAACGCCACAAATCAAGAGAAAATATTTGCAAAAGACATCTCTGATAAAGAAGTATTATCCAAAATACACAAAGAACTTTTAAAACTTAATAAAAGAAAAAAACAACCTGATTAAAACATAGGCAAAAGATCTGAACAGACATCTCACCAAAGAAGATATACAGATATCAAATAAGCATATGAAAAGATATACAATGTCACATGTCTTTAGGGAATTGCAGAATAAATAAGATACCACTACACATCTATTAGAATGGCCAAAATCCAAAACACCAACAACACCACCTGCTGGAAAGGATACAACAGGAACTCTCATTCACTGCTAGCAGGAATGCAAAATGGTACAGCCACTTTGAAAGATAGCTTCTTACAAAATTAAACATACTCTTCCCATACAATCCAGCAATTGCACTCCTTGATATCCAAATGAGTTGAAAACATGCCTACACAAAAACCTGCACATGAATGTTTATAGCAGCCCTATTCATAATTGCCAAAATTTGGGAGCAGCCAAGATATCTTAGGTGAATAGATAAACTGTCATACACTCATACAATGGAATATTATTCAGTGCTAAAAATAAATGAGCTATCAATCCACAAAAAGACATGGAGGAACCACGAATGCATACTGCAAAGTGAAAGAAACCAGTCTAAAGAGGCTACGTACTGCATAATTCCAGTTACATGACATACTAGAAGAGGCAAAACCAAGAAGACAGTAAAAAGATCAGTGGTTGACGAGGGCTTGGAAGGAGGAAGAGAAAAATAGGTGGCGCATAAAGGATATTTAGGGCAGTGAGGTTATCCTGTAATGTATTATAATGGTGGATACGTGTCATCATACATTTGTCAAAACTCACAGGATGTGTAGCACAAAGAGTGAACCCTAATGTTAACTATGTACTTTGAGTGATAATGATGTGTTACTGTTAGTCCATTAATTATAACAAATGTACCACACTGGTGCCTTGATGCAGGATGTTGATGGTGAGGGAAGCTTATGCATGCGGGAAGAGAGAGTATGTGGGAACTCGCTGTACTTCCTGCTCAGTTTTGCTTTGAAGCTAAAACTGCTCTAAAAAATAATGTTTATTAATTTTGTTTTAAAAAGTAAAAGCCGTGAAACAGATGATGACTAAGAGTCAACAAATGGCACACATCACAATTTCCCCATCCCTATCACTCTTCCATGAGAAGAACACTGGATTAAGGGACTTCTATTCACATAACAAGTATTTATTGAAAACCTACTATGTGTCTAGTACTCTGCTAGGTGTCTTGGAAATGGAACAGAAGTAGCCATTTCCCATATGCAGTTTACAATCTAGTATAGAGAGGAGTAAGACAGTAAACAAATAACATATAGAAATAGATTATATGTGCTGAAAAGAAATATAGAGGGACCTAAGAGATAATGATACTAGGGATGATTTTACCAAAAAAAGGAAGAAGAAAAATAGACCAGTAGGTGTAGAGAGATGTAGGGTCAAAGAAGCATGTTTATAACATGAGAGCACTATGTAATATTTGAATATTGGTGAGACTGGTCCAATAGAGAAAAAGAAGTCAAAATGCATGAGAGAGAGGTAATAAATTCTGAAGCAAGGACTCCAAGATGGCACGGAGAGATAGAATTCAGAATATATGTAAAAGACTTGCTCTTTGATAGGAGAGTAATTCCTCCATTTTATCAAGAAAAGAGGAGTATAAAGAGAAGAAAGAATATCTGCAGGCACACTAGTAGAAAGTTTGGGTGTGTGTGTGGTGGATGGCAAAGGTAGAAAGAGCTGAAATAATTTTTTATGAAATCTAATCAAAATAGGAACCACATTTTTGGCCAGGAAAGGAAAGAGCTTTTAGTGTGGTGGCCCTTATAATGTTAATCAGGTCCAGAGCACAGTTTTGACAAAGTTTGTGGCTTGCAGGGATCAAAGTGAAAGCCATGCTAACAGGAGAAATGTCTCTGGTCATATGAATTAGATTGCATTTTCTCTGAGTTACTTAAAAGCTTGCCTTGGTAGGGTAGCCTTGTTTCTTAAGTAAACAATGAGAAAATCAGCCACTGTGGCTAGTGGGAAAACTAACCTGGAACTGCAGTACCCACACTGATCTGCACTCAAGGGGTATCCTCCATCACCTGAGTCAGTATCACTGAGCAGACTAGGAAGTTTATTAGCATCCAACCAAAGCCTTAACGTTCTTATCTTAGAAGACAAAGGAGAAGGAAAAAGAGGTGCCATGGCCTCCTCTTAGGATGAGAAGTGAAGGCTTCCAGAGCAGAATGTTTTGATCTGAGTAGGATTTGAGAGAGAGGGCTCTAGAAAATAGAGAAATAAGGGGTAATGGGAATTGAGGAGAGAGAGACCTGGAGACAGAGAACATCTATTTGAGACAGTTTCTCCTAGAAGGTCTGAGGGTACAAGGCCCTTCACTAAGTTGGAGAAAAAGATTTCTGTTCCTCCAACATGATGTAGCTTTTCTGAGATCTTCCCATTGCATATTTTTCCCCCAAAGGAACAGGACAGAGAGGACAAAATTAGAGTGACTAGCACTGGACTCACCTCAGTGGATTACTCTCAGATATGAGTTACCTGGACTGGAGGGAGAGAGTGACAGGTGCTGAGGTCCAAAAAAGAGAATGACTGAGAGAATGCTTGCCACAAGTGGGTCACAGAAATATGAGGCAAGATCTTCGGTGAGAGTTTTAAAGAGAGATGATATGAAATAGCTTTTGTGACAAATGGGAGAATGATCCTTCAGTACGACACAGGTTGGTGGGAAGAGTTAAGAGCCTATTTAAGACAGAAAGTTTTGTGTCTGAGCCTTGCTTCTGTCATTTAGTAGCTGTGCGTTGTTTTTACAATATACATAACCCCTCTGAATCTGAATTCCCTTACTGATAACATGGGAATAGTAACACCTATAATATAAGGCTGTAGAAAGGATTAAATAAGATTAGGTATGTAAAGCTCTTTATACATATTAGAGTCTTAAAAACTATTTGTTTCTTCTCGGGGCTTTCATAGCTTTCAAGATTCATAAGCTTCACTAAGCTGCAGGGTCTTTTATTTTTAGGTCAATACTCACTGGAGAGTTTTTTCCTGGGTAAAGTGTTAACATTAAGCAAGATGCAAAATTAACATACAAAAATAAGCAGTGTTTCTATATACAAACAATGAATTATCTGAGAAAGAAATTTTAAAAAGAACCCATTTACAATAGCATCAAAAACAATAAATACTTAAGAATAAATTTAACTAAAGAGGTAAAAGATCTCTACACTGAAAACTATAACATACTGATGAAAGAAATCGAAAGAGACACAAATAAATACAAATCCCATGTTTATGAATTGGAAGAATTAATATTGTTAAAATGTCCATATTACCCAAAGCCATCTACAGATTCAATGCAATCACCATCAAGAATCCAGTGGTATTTTTTACAGAAGTAGAAAAAAAATCCTAAAATAAATATGGAACCATAAATTACCCCCAAACAATCAAGAAAAAACAAAGCAGGAGGTATTGCATTTCCTAATTTCAAGCTATATTATAAAGCTACAGTAATCAACACAGTATGTACTGTCTTAGCATGTACTAATATTTGACGAGAGCAAAAAAATACTCAATGAAGAAAAGATAGTCTTATCAATAGGTAGTACTGGGAAAATTAGATATTTCCATGTAAAAGATTGAAACTACACCCCTACGTTACACCAACCACAAAAATTAACTCAAAATGGATTAAAGATTTGAATGTAAGACATGAAACCATAAAACTCCTAGAAGAAAATATAAGAAAAAAGGCCCCTGACATGGGTCCTGGCCATGATATTCTGGGTATTACACCCAAAGCACAGCAACACAATAAAAAATAAACAAGTAGGAGTACATCAACCTAAAAAGCTTCTGCACAGTAAAGCCAATGATCAACAAAATGAAAAGGCAACTTATTGAACAGGAGAAAATATCTGCAAAGCTGATAAGGTGTTAATATCTAAAATACATGAAAAAAACATACAACTTAATAGGAAAAAAAACACAAATAATCCAATTTTAAAATGTGAAAATGACCTGACCAGACATTTTTCTTTTTTTTTTTAAGATTTTATTTATTTATTTGACAGAGATAGAGACAGCCAGTGAGAGAGGGAACACAAGCAAGGGGAGTGGGAGAGGAAGAAGCAGGCTCCCAGCGGAGGAGCCTGATGTGGGGCTTGATCCCAGAACGCTGGGATCATGCCCTGAGCCAAAGGCAGACGCTTAATGACTGAGCCACCCAGGCGCCCCTGACCAGACATTTTTCTAAAGAAGATATACAAATGGCCCACAGACCCATGAAAATATGCTCAAGATCAATAATTATCAGGGAAATGCAAATCAAAACCACAATGAGATATCACCTCACATCTGTTAGAATGGCTATCATCTAAAAGAGAGAGAGAGATAACAAATGCTGGAGTGGATGTGGAAAAAAGAGAGCACTTGTACACTTGTGGTAGGATTATAAATGGTACAGCCACTATGGAAAACATTATGAAGGTTCCTTAAAAAATTAAAAATAGATCTATCATATGATTTAGCAATTCTACTTCTGGATATATACCCAAAGGAAAAAAAACCCACTATGTTGAAATATCTGCATCCTGATGTTCAAAGCAGCATTGTTTACAATAGTCAAGAAATAGAAACAACCTAAGTGTCCATCAGCAGTTGAATGGATAAAGAAAATCAAGTACATTTATACAGTGGGATACTATTGAGCCATTAAAAAAAAGTAAATCCTGACATTTGAGACAACATGGATGGACCTTGAGGGCATTAGCCAAGTGAAATAAGTCAGAGTAAGACAAATACTGTATGATGTCATTTATATGATGAAAATTAAAGAAAAAGAAAAAAGAAAAACTCAGAAAAAGAGATCAGATTTGTAGTTATCCAAAGCAGGGGATGGGGGTGAGGAACTGGATGAAGGTGGTCAAAAGATGCAAATTTTCAGGTATAAGTAAATACCGAGGGAAGAGTTAAGATGACAGAGGAGGAAGGGGACTTTAGGTTTGTCTCATCCCTCAAAAACAGCTAGATAAATATCAAACCATTTTCAATACCCAAGAAATTGATCTGAGAACTGACAGAGTAAAACTGCACAACTAGAGACCAAAAAAAACCACCACATCGTGGAAGGTGGGAGCTGCAGAGAGTTAATCTGGGGGAAACAAGAGCTGTGGGTGCTGTGAAGGGGATGGAGCCCTGACCATGGAAAGAGGAGCAAGAGAGAAAGAGAGAGAGAGCGAAAGCATGCACAGGGAATTGCACAAGAAAAACTCTTTCCCTAAAACCATTGACTGGGAAAGAGAGAGGGACTGAACACCACAAGTTTTTATAAACAGGGAAGCACAGCCTCTGAAGTTCCAAAGTCCGCACCATTGCCAGGGTTGTGCCTCAGGGGCTTAGCAGTACTCCTGTGGGGAAGAAAGGCCAAGACCCAGGAGGGGAGAGCCTGGTCTGAGGATTCCCTGAGTCCCACAGGGAGAAGCAGTTCCTCAGCTTGGAGTGCATTTGGGAGTGATGGCTTGGGAACAAAAGACAACTGGTGGGCACCATTGAGATGTCCCATCTAGCACAGGAACACCAGCTGAGGGCAGCAAATTTTAGTGCGAGCTTTTAGCAGTGCTTTGCCATAAACTCTGAACCACTGCGTGGTCCTGCAACATATTTCTGAGATAAGCTAGCACCAGCCAGAGCACAGCAAGACCCTCCCCCAGAAGATCCCTGAGGGGCTATGCTGGCGCATCTCTAATATTTGTAGTTTTGAAACCCACCCCCATGCCTGAGATAAAACACAGGAGTGCTATGCCACCTGGCAACGGGACAGCTTGGACACAGGCAGGGTGAAGGCCAGGATCTCGCAGAAGCCAGGGACAAAAAAGAGATGATTGTTTGCTCTTCTGTGAGTTTCCTGAAGTGTAGCAGAAAGGAGTTCCCTGCCCCAGGGACAGGAGAGCTGGGTGATGCCATTTTTGCCCCCACCCATCAGTGCAGACTAACTTCAGTGAGCAAAACAGAGGTTGGAGCTACTTACACCAAGCCCTACTGCCCTGCGCCTGCAGGTGCCTCTCCATTAGGGTAAGTTGGGCTGAAAATCAGAGCAACAGGCTCCTCCCCAGAAGACTATCACAAACCCCTCATATGCACCAAGTCTACTGATCATAGAGTGCTACAAAGCTTCAGCTCTGGGGAAATAGGACTAGCTTCTTTTCATTATAAATATATATATTTGGATCCAGCTCCTTTTAACAAGCAGGCCAAAACACACCTAAGATCTAGCTTCCTTTCTTCTTTTTATTTACATTTTTATTTTTATTTTTTGGTTTTGTTTTGGTTTGCTTTTGTTTGGTTTTTTGGACTTCTTCTTAATGTTGGCATTATTTTCAGGAGCAGGAATATAGGCTTTCCTAACAATCAAACACACACACACACACACAAAAACAATGAGCCAAAAATAATGACAAGATGGAGGAATTCACCCTAAAAGAAAGAATAAGAAGAATTTGTGGCCAGGGATTTAATCAATACACATACAAATATGATGTCTGAACTAGAATTTAAAACAATAACCATAAGAATACTAGCTGGACTTGAGAAAAGCATTGAAGACACTAGAGAATCCCTTACTAAAAAGATAAAAGAACTAAAAACTAGTCAGGATTAAATAAAAAGTGCTATAACTGAGATGTAAAACCAAATGGATGCAATGACAATGAGGATAGACAGAGCAGAGGAATAAATCAGTGATACAGAGGATAAAATTATGGAAAATTAAAAAAGCTCAAAAAAAGAGGGAAAGAAAGGTATTGGTCACCAACATAGACGTAGGGAACTCCACAACAACTTAATGTGTAATCATATTTGTATTATAGGAATCCCAGAAGAAGAAAAGAAAGAAAAAGGAGTAGAAAGTTTATTTGAGCAAATTATAGCTGAAAACTTCTCTAATCTGGTGATGGAAACAGACATCGAAATCCAAGAAGCACAGAGAACTCCCATTAAATTCAACAAAAGCTGGCCATCACCAATACACATCATAGCCAAATTCACAAAATACGGAGACAAAGAAAGAATCCTGAAAGCAGCAATGGAAAAGAAATTCTTAACCTACAAGTGAAGACAGATCAGGGTTTACAATATCTGTCCACAGAAACTTGCAGGCAGGCCAGAGAAAAGTGGCATGATATACTCAACATGCTAAATGGGAAAAACATGTAGCCAAGAATACTTTACCTAGCAATACTTTACCTTGTCATTCAGAACAGAAGAGATAAAAAGTTTCCCAGACAAACAAAAACTAAAAGAGTTCATGACTAAACCATTAAACCAGCCCTGCAAGAAATATTAAGGGGGACTCCTTCATTGGGGAAAAAAAAAAAAAAGCAACTAAGACTAAAAAGGAACAGAGAACATCACCAGAAACACCAACTTTGCAGGTAACACAATGGCACTAAATTCATATCTTTCAATAATCTGAATGTAAACAGACTAAATATTTCAACAAAAGACATAGGGTATCTGAATGGATAAAAAAATAAAACCCACCTATATCTTGCTTACAAGAGACTCATTTTGGACCTAAAGACACCTGCAGATAGAAAGTGAGGGCATGGAGAACCATCTATCATGCTAATGGACCTCAAAGGAAACCCAGAATAGCCATACTTATATCAGACAAACTAGAATTTAAAACAAAGACTGTAACAAGAGATGAAGAAGGGAGTTATAGCATAATTAAGGGGTCTATCCATCAAGAAGTTCTAACAATTATACTATTTATGCCCCCAACTTGGGAGCACACAAATATATAAAACAATTAATAACAAACATAAAGAAACTCATTGATAATAATACCATAATAGTAGGGGACTTTAACACCTCACTCACAGCAATGGACAGATCATCTAAGCAGAAAATCAACAAGGGAACAACTGCGTTGAATGACATACTTGACCAGATGGACTTAACAGATATATTCAGAACACTCCATCCTAAAGCAGCAGAATACACATTCTTTTCTAGGGCACATAGAACATTCTCCAGAATAGATCACATACTGGGTCAAAATCAGCCCTCAATAAGTACAAAAAGATGAGATCACACCATGCATATTTTAAGACCACAACATTATGAAACTTGAAGTCAACCACAAGAAATAAATTGGAAAGACCACAAACACATGGAGGTCAAAGAATATCCTACTAAAGAATGAATGGGTTAACCAGGAAGTTAAAGAGGAAATTAATAAAAAAATACATGGAAGTAAATGAAAATGAAAGCTCGAGGTCTAGAACCTTTGGGATGCAGCAAAGGTAGTTCTAAGAGGGAAGTATATAGCCCAATACAGACCTACCTTAATAAGCAAGAAAAGTCTCAAACACACAACCTAACCTTAAGGAGCTAGAAAAGGAACAGCAAATAAAGCCTAAAGCCAGCAGAAGAAGGGAAATAATAAACATCAGAACAGAAATAAATAAAATAGAAACAAATAAATGAAAAACAGTAGAACAAATCAATGAAACTAAGAACTTTTTCTTTAAAATAATTAATAAATAAAATAGATAAACCCTGGTCAGACTTATCAAAAAGAAAAGAGAAAGAACTCAAGTAAATAAAACCAATAATGAAAGAGGAGAGCTCACAACCAACACCACAGAATTAGAAGAGAATATTATGAAAAAATATATGCTGAAAAACTGGGCAGTCTGGAAGAGATGGACAAATTCCTTGAAACATACCAACTACCAAAACTGAAACAGGAATAAATAGAAAATTTGAACAGACCCATAACCAGCAAAGAAACTGAATCAGTAATCAAAAAACTCCCAACAGGCAAAAGTCCAGGGCCAGATGGCTTTCCAGGGGGAATTCTATCAAACATTTAAAGAACAGTTAATACCAATTCTTCTCAAACTGTCCAAAAAATAGAAGTGGAAGGAAAACTTCCAAACTCATTCTACAAGGTCAGCTTTACCTTAATTCCAAAACCAGACAAAGACCCCACTAAAAAGGAGAATTACAGGTGAATATCCCCAATGAATATGGATGGAAAAATTCCCAACAAGATACTAGCAAATCGAATCAAACAGTACATTAAAAGAATTATCCACCACGACCAAGTCAGATTTATTCCTGGGCTGCAGGGGTGGTTCAATATTCACAAATCAATCGACATGATACACCACATTAATAAAAGAAAGGATAAGAACCATATGATCCCCTGAATACATGTGAGAAAAGCATTTGATGGAATATAGCATTAATTCTTGATAAAAGCCCTCAACGAAATAGGTTAGAGGGAACATACCTCAACATCATAAAAACTATATATGAAAGACCCACAGCTAATATCATCCTCAGTGGGGAAAAACTGAGAGCTTTTCCTCTATGGTCAATAACAAGACAGGGATGTCCACTCTCACCATTACTACTTAACATAGTACTAGAAAACCTGAAAGGCTCCACCAAAAAACTGCTAGAAGTAATACATGAATTCAGCAAAGTCACAGGATATAAAATCAATGTGCAGAAATCTGTTGCATTTTGGGAAGCCTGGGTGGCTCAGTTGGTTAAGTGTCTGCCTTCAGCTCAGGTCATGATCCCAGAGTCCTGGGTTCAAGTCCCACATCAGGCTCTTTGTACAGTGGGGAGTCTGCTTCTCCCTCTGCCTGATGCTTCCCCTGCTTGTGTGCTCTCTCTGACAAATAATAAATAAAATCTGAAAGAAAGAAAGAAAGAAAGAAAGAAAGAAAGAAAGAAAGAAAGAAAGAAAGGGAAGAAAGAAAAGGAAGGAAAGAAGAAAGAAAGAAAGAAAGAAAGAAAGAAAGAAAGAAAGAAAGAAAGAAAGAAAGGGAAAGGAAAGAAAGAAAGAAAGAAAGAAAGAAAGAAAGAAAGAAAGAAAGAAAGAAAGAAAGATCTGTTGCATTTCTATACACCAATAATGAAGAAGCAGAAAAAGAAATCAAGGAATTGATCCCACTTATAATTGCACCAAAAACCATAAGATACCTAGGAATAAATCTAACCAAAGAGATAAAAGATCTGTATTCTGAAACTATAGAACACTTATGAAAGAAATTGAGGAAGACACAAAGAAATGGAAAAACATTCCATGCTCATGGATTAGAAGAACAAATATTGCTAAAATGTCTACAGTACTCAAAACAATCCACACATTTAATGGATCCCCATTAAATTACCACCAACATTTTTCATAGAGCTAAAACAAACAATCCTAAATTTGTATAGAACCACAAAAGACCCTGAATAGCCAAAGCAGTCTTGAAAAAGAAAAGCACCTGGAGATATCACAATTATGCACTTCAAGCTATATTACAAAGCTGTAGTCATCAATACGGTATGGTATTAGCACAACAGACACACAGATCATTGGGACAGAATAAAAAACCCAGAAATGGATCTTCAACTGTATGGTCAACTAATCTTCAACAAGCAGGAAAGAATATCCAATGGAAAAATGACAACCTCTTCAACAAATGGTGTTGGGAAAACTGGACAGCAACATGCAGAAGAATGAAATTGGACCACTTTTTCAAACCATACAAAAAAATAAATCCAAAATGGATGAAATAACTAAATGTGAGACAGGAAACCATCAAAATCCCAGAGGAGAACACAGGCAGCTACCTCTCTGATCTCAGCAAGGGACTTCTTACTAGACACATCTCCAGAGGCTAGGGAAACAAAAGCTAAATGAACTACTGGACTTCATCAAGATAAAAAGCTTCTGCATAGCAAAGGAAACAATCAACAAAACTAAAAGGCAGCTGTTGAATGGGAGAAGATATTGCAAATGACATATCTGATAAAGGGCTAGTATCCAAAATCTATAAAGAACGTATCAAACTCAACACACAAAAAAACAACGAATCCAGTTAAGAAATGGGCAGAAGACATGAATAGATATTTTTCCAAAGAATTAACCCAGATGGCTAACAGACACATGGAAAGATTCTCAGGGCACCTGGGTGGCTCAGTCAGTTAAGCGGCTGCCTTCGGCTCAGGTCATGATCCCAGAGCCCTGCTCAGCAGGGAGCCTGCTTCTCCATCTAACCCTGCCCACTACTTCTGCACTCTCTCTCTCTCTGTCTCTTAAATAAATAAATAAATAAATAAATAAATAAATAAATAAATAAATAAATAAAATCTTTTTTAAAAAAGGATTCTCTACATCACTCATCATCAGGGAAATACAAATCAAAACCACAATGAGATACCACCTCACACCTGTCAGAATGGCTAAATTTAACAACATAGGAAACAACAGATGTTGATGAGGATGCGGAGAAAGGGGAACCCTCTTACACTGTTGGTGGAAATGCAAATTGGTGCAGACACTCTGGTGAACAGTATGGAGCTTACCCAAAAAGCTAAAAACATCACTACCCTACAGCCCAGAAACTGTACTACTAGGTATTTATTCAAAGGATACAAAAATACAGATTTGCAGGGGTACATGTATCCCAATGTTTATAGTGGCATTACCAATAACAGACAAACTATGGAAAGAGCTCGAGTGTTCATAGACTGAAGAATAGATAAAGAAGATGAGGTATACACACACACACACACACACAGACACACACACAAACACACACACACACAATGGAATATTACTCAGCCATGAAAAGAATGAAATCTTGTCATTTGCAGCAACGTGGATAGAGCTAGAGTGTATTATGTTACATGAAATAAATCAGTCAGAGAAAGACAAATACCATATGATTTCACTTGTATATGGAATTTAGAAAACAAAACAGATGAACATCTGGGAAGGGGAAAAAAGAGAAAGAAGGAGAGAGGGGGAGGCAAGCCATAAGAGACTCTTAAGGATAGAGAACAGAGGGTTGTGGAGGGAAGTGGATGGAGGATGGGCTAAATGGGTGATGGGCATTACAGAGGGCACTTGTGATGATGAGCAGTAAGTGTTATAGGTAAGTGATGAATTACTAAATTCTATTCCTGAAACTAATATTATACTATATGTTAACTAACTAGAATTTAAAATAAAATTTGGAAGAAAAACAGAGAGAAGTAAATACTGGGGAGGTAATGTACAACATGATGACTACAGTTAACACTGCTGTATGGCAGACCTGTAAGTTGTGAGGGGTGCCTGGGTGGTTCAATCAGTTAAGTGTCTGCCTTCCACTCAGGTCATGATCCAAGGATTCTGGGATGGAGCTCCTCGCAGGGCTCCCTGGTTAGCAGCGAGTCTGCTTCTCCCTCTCCCCTGTCAGTCTCCTGGCTTGTGCTTTCTCTTTCTCGCTCTCTCTCAATAAATAAATAAAATCTTGAAAGAAAGAAAGAAAGAAAGAAAGAAAGAAAGAAAGAAAGAAAGAAAGAAAGAAAGAAAGAAAGAAAGAAAGAAAGAAAAGGAAAGAGAAAGAAAGAGAAAGTTGCTAAGAGGGTTGTCTGAGTAGCATATTGGTTAAGCATCCGACTCTTGACTCTTGGTTTCTGCTCAGGTCATGTCGCAGGGTCATGAGATGGAGCCCCAGGGCATGCTCCACATTCAGCGCAGTATGCTTAAGATTTTCTCTCCCTCTCCCTCTGCCCTTCCCGCTCGTGCTCTCTCTCTCTCTTTCTAAAATAAATACATAAATCTTTAAAAATAAAAAAGAAAGAAAGTTGCTAAGAGAATAAATTGTAAAAGCTGGGTAGCGCAGTCATTGGGCGTCTGCCTTCGGCTCAGGGCGTGATCCCGGCGTTGCGGGATCGAGTCCTACATCGGGCTCCTCGGCTGGGAGCCTGCTTCTTCCTCTCCCACTCCCCCTGCTTGTGTTCCCTCTCTTGCTGGCTGTCTCTCTGTCACATAAATAAATAAAATCTAAAAAAAAAAAAAAAAAAGTTCTCATCACAAGGAATAAAACATTTTTTCTTTCTGTATTCATATGAGATGATGGGTATCTAATATACTTATTCACTAATGGATATTAACTAAACTCACTGTAGTAATCATTTCACTATATATGTAAGTCAAATCATTATGGTATACACCTTAATCATACACTGCTCTATGTCAATTATATCTCAATAAACTGAAAGAAAAAATGTTTTAACATTAGGAATAATAATTCCTAAATCCTTTTAGGCATTTTGAGCATTGAAAAGTGCTCAAGGTCTATATTACTGAGTTAGATTATGTATTTTTTCAAATTAGTCCTAGGACCTATAAAAATATAAAGTATCAAACCAGTTTCACTGAGATTTATTTCTACCCAGAAGACAGTCTTTCCACAATGAAAAAAAAAAGCCATTTATTAATAAGAATTTTAATATGTAATTGGTAAACTAATTATGAAAATGCAATTTGATAAAACTGCTTTCATTTAAAACAGAGACAAAAAAATAGGTTTTTGGATTTCCAGTGGGGTTTTGTATGTAATTGTTTTCAGGGTTATTTGAAATTCCACCATAGTGCCCAGGTTCACATACTTCAATGTATATCAGAATCACCTCAGATAAATGTTAATCATTCAAGTTCTTAGGCCTTAACAAAGAGCATCTGATTCTTTAGGTCTGAATGAAACCAAATAGTATGTATTTTTCACCAACATTCTACATATCATTAATACAGATAGTCTTTAATGCTCATTTTGAGGAATACCTATAGCCTAGACAATATGCACATTCACTTTGGGAAAATTATCTGTTTTTATCATGTGGAGAATCTAAAGAAACTCATATTTATTTTCATATATACACCATAACTGATTCACTTCTGGAAAGAAAAATCCTCCCTTAATTTAAATTTTTGATCACACATATGAATACATATATTTTACAGAGTTTGAAATATTAGTTTGACAATATTTTTCATGATAAAGGTCCATATGATTCATATTCTTGTTTCATTAGAGGCTCTGACAGCTGTTTAAATAATCACTTGATATTACAATAGCAATGCTTTCATATTTTCCTTTGTTGTGAAGATATTTACTTTGAAGCCCCAGGAATTACCAAACCTTTCTTATTTTTAGGATTTTTATGTGAAAAAGGAAGGATTTCCTGAGATTTCCTTGGGAATATTTCCCAAGGATATTTACTAACTATATCTTGTCTATTCCTTTCCATTACTCCTATAAGTCATATTTCTTTACACACAGTAACAGAGAACATTAGAAACACAAACTTGCAAGCTTATGTAGAATTCAAGCCAGATAAAACTTGGAAAACAACTATAAGTCTTTCAGAGAATCGCCTTTCAGCAGCATTGAAAATGCATAGTTCAGATACCAAATAGCAGATAAATGTAATGCTTTCCAAGACGGAACATAAGGTCTCATTCTATTTTAAGAGAAAGAAAAGATTGGAAAATATCCCAGAAATGTCACTGTGGGAGCAGGTTGAACAACCCACTAGTATAAAAAGAATTTTTTTTTTTAAAAAAAGCAATCACATCACACATTTATCAAATTTAGGGAAGACAGTAGAATAAAAAGTGTTAGATTTCCTTAGGGAAAATATTCAAGTGAAACTTAGTTCTGAACTATAATTGAATATTACAGTTTAGTAGATGCTGTTCAGAATCATGGGAACAGAAGGGACCACAGACATTCATCTGGTCATTTTCCTCCTTGAGTTGGGTCCTACCACTAAATCACCTAAGATTACTAAATAATCTATCTCAGTTTTAATGCCTGCAGAGGAAGAAATTTATACATCCCTTATTTACCTGATCAATAACCAATGCACAGGTTGAATCTATTTCATTCCTTCTTTTAGTTAATCCAAAAATATTGATTAAGACCCCACTATGTGTGGGTTTGCAAACTGACCCCCTTACATGGAGGGCAAGAAAAGACGAAAAAAAAAAGAGGCAGGCCACTCTAGATTGGAAATTGACAGGTTTAATAAGTAAGGGAAATTATGAGGCTTGTCTTGGGTGGCCACAAGATGGGTAGACCTTGGCACCCGCCCACCAGAATCTTAAAGGTTTATATAGATGTCTATGGGGTTTAGTCACATACACCATCCAGATGGTCTGAACAACACATTGCTCTCTCAAGGCTGTGTCCTTGAAAATAGTTCCCACCGTGGCAACAATGGAGACAGTGTACATTCTAAGCATGCAGGAAGGGGTCGGGAGACTCTGATTGCCCACGTCCAGCTCACAGGTCAACCAGCAATCACATCTTCTCAATTACCTCCTCCAACACTATGTACAAGATGCATCACTGCCAAAACCTCCAAACAAAAACTGGGAAATTCAGTTAATCGCTAAGGCATCTCAGATGCAAAAATCAAATGGTCTGACTAGCTTCACACAGTACCTCCATCCCACACCTCACGCCTTTTTCCTCCAGTCCCAAGCTTCTCTGCGGATATATTTTAAAACTTTGTGAGAGAAATAAAACCGACCTAAGTAAATGGGCAAATATATCATATCCAATAGCAACAAAGGTTTTCATGGACCTTGATAAGCAGGCTCTAAAAGTTAAATGGAAAAACACAGGGCCAAGGATAGCCAAAATATTTTTGAAGAACAAGACGAGTTCCTACTTCTACATTATAAAGCTAGAATAATTAAAAGTGTGGTATTCATGTAGAGAAAGACAAGTAGACCAATGGACAGAAAAGAGAACTCAGAAATAGCCCCCCTCTACTTTGAGGTACCTGAGGAAAGTTTCAGAACACTAGGTAAGTGATAGAATATTCAGCAAATGACAATGGGGAAATATCCTCTCCATATGAATAAAAATAAAATTAGATCCTTACTTACACCACACGAAAAAAAATTCTCCAAGTGGGCTAAAGAATTAATTGTGAAACATAAACTTTATACTTTTGGAAATAAACATAGATGATATTTTTAATGAATTTACTGTTAGGGATAATTTCCTAAACAAGATGCATAAGCACAAACTGTGATAAAAGATGGATACATTTCACTAATTGAAAATCAAATACTTCTGCCAAATAA
Organism: Ursus americanus; assembly: GCF_024610735.1. Classification (NCBI taxonomy): domain Eukaryota; kingdom Metazoa; phylum Chordata; class Mammalia; order Carnivora; family Ursidae; genus Ursus; species Ursus americanus. The sequence goes on along the minus strand of NC_142127.1, from coordinate 33,706,804 downwards.
AAGACGTGCCTTTTGATAATGCAAGCTGGTCTGGGAGAAGATATTATATATGTAAATACATCAAAATTGTATAATATACATATTATAGATTATATAATATATAGATATTAAATTATAATACATATTATAAATGACACAGGATTACTATTCAGAATCCAGAAAGAACTCCTATAGATCAATTAAACTGACACAATCACAAAAAAATATTAAAATGGCAAAGGATACAAATAACTACAGATTAAGATATCCACATGGTTAACAAGCATAAGAAATGTTCCTTGTTCTAACTAGCAATTAGAGAAATAAAAATGAAAAGAAACTGACCTTTCGTATCAACCAAATTTGTAAAACTTAGAGTTCAAGTTTTAATAAATGTGAGAAAACAGGAATTGTTATTAGAGTATCTGTGGGAGTACAAATCAGTGAAATTTGCCAATATCTGGCTAAAATATGTTTAGCCTATCATCCAGCAATTCCTCCTTCCAAGAATATACAAGAAACTAGAGAATTCTAGGGGAATTCCTAGAGAAACTCTTTCACATATGCACAAGAAAACATACAAAAATGTTTATTGTAGCAAAAGATTGAAAGCAATTTCAAATCAGATAAATTGTGGAATTGTACATTATATAACAGTAAAAATGAGTGAATTATAGCTATCTGTAACTACATTGTGTAAATACATCTCAAAAATTAATGTTCAGTGAAAGAAGCAAGTTAGAGAGTATTAAATATATTACAACACTGTCTAGGTAAAGTTTCAAAACTTTAAATGTTAATTGGCATAATGTTTATGCAAACTTATGATGAATTTGGCCAACAGAGAAGTTGGAAAAGTAGCTTCCCATTTTATTACGGATTTATTTTTGGTCAATGTAATTTCTAGTTCATGGCTAGTAAAGAGGGTTTTAGATTTATTACTGATTTATTGTTGATTTTTATTTTATTTCTGTTTCATGGAGAGTACAGAAAGTTTATTTTAAAAAAAAGAAATACTTCAGAAGATTTCATATCAAATTCTTACAGATTAAACAAATGAATCACTGAAAAGCACATTATTTTTAAAGATGATTAAAGTTTAGTGAACCAAAAATTTGGTATTGATTATCACCTACCTTATCCTAAACAATTTTGTAAAGATTTATTTATTTATTTGAAAGAGAGAGAATGTGAGAGAACATGAGAAGACATTTGGAAGAAAATCCTCAAGCAGACTCCCAGCTGCCTGGGGAGCCTGAGGCCTGCCTCAGTCCCATGACCCATGAGATCATGACCTGAGCCAAAACCAGCAATCGGATGCTCAACCAACTGAGCCCTCCAGGCACCCCATCCTAAATAATTCTGAAAATCTTTCACATATTTATAACATCCCAAAGTGAAATAAGGTTGCTGACTCATCTAATGATTTCTATATTTTGTATAACTCCATGACAGCTATATGAATGAAAATGATTTATAATTTTAACGTTGTGATAGCATAACTTTGATAGAAACAAATATCCTTTAACAATTTTTATTATTTATTCTGTGCATAAACATGCTAACATTTCCATTGGACTGAGAAAAATTCTCTTTACTTCTACAACCATGAGTAAATCCAAAGCCGAGAGCTAATTGATGAGAAAAATGGCATTTCGCAACTTTTTTTAGAGTCTGGAATGTAAGCTTCACTAATTGTAGTTTCCTTGGAAGCACAGAGGTCTATATTAAATCTTGTCACATTTTAATCTACATTTAATTATCATAGATCAGTCTTCAAATGCCTACTGATGAGAAAGAAAATCACACAGCATATGATAACCAAGGAGCTCAGAGAAAGTTGCAAGGCATCTCTATCTTTGCTTATGTAGTAAAACTAATCAATATTCTCCTGCAGTCTCCCAAAATACATAAACTCAAAATACAATAAAACCACACCCTCAGTGTAGATCACTATAGGAGAACTTTTCCACCAACTGTGAACAGCTATAGATTGCAGAAAGCGTTTGCTTTCTTTAGGTATCATATTGCAGCAGCAAAGCTCTCGGGATGTTTATATTGCTATGTGGGAGTCTCCCGAGAATACTGCCTCCCATAACATACAGAATAACGGCTCTGCTCCTCCTTACGAATCGTGAGAATCTATGGTTTGCTGCTACACTACACACACCAATCATCAGGCCTACCACCCCTTCTAAGGAAATCCTGCTGATGGAATATGCTAGTGCTTTTCCTTCTGCGGGGGACGCCATATTCTACATCACAACCCACCTCCTCTAGCTCCCTTGCGCCGCACCTAATGGGAAAACGGCTGGTACTTGAACTAGACTGGTGATTTGGGAATGGAAATCATCCTCATTTCTACTACATTTTAAAATATGAAAAGCACTGCGAAGTTGATAAAACCGTATTACAGTCTCACAGTTCAGTCTCTTGACACTCTTATTTTGCTTACAGGATTTCGTATGTTCCTTTATGATTAATTTTGATATTTACCACTACTTCTTCTGGCTAAATAACCAACTCAAACCAAATGGGAAATACAAAAGTCAGCAAGAAATGTAAGAAGTTAGAACAATATTTATGATATCCTTATCCCTACCTTATCATTCATACATGACTTGTACTTTTATCCTGGCAGACTGTTACAAGGAGAAGCAGATAATGGAGAGTAAGGTACAAACCCCTTAATTGTGTTGAGTACTAGACAACTGAGCCATGCCAATTATACAAAAGAGAAAGAGAGAAGAACCCAGGTCCTATTTTTCAACTCCAGTATTTTCCATTTCTCACATCTGAACTGCTCCTGAGTTTAACATAACAGTGCCGAATAGAAGAGGGGAAAAAAAGAAGAAAACTCAGAAATTTTTTTAAGTGTAGCTTCACTTAGAGAAAAAAATAAGGAGAAGGCCATTGAACAAAGTATTTCCCACAAATGATCCTGAATTCCCCAAGGAAGTTATTTACAGTTGGTTCCAGAATCACAAATTCGATTTTTTATGGTTTAAAAAAAGGGCCATCAGAGTTTTCACAAAGAACTTCCACTTTTCATGATTCAGATATCAGAGAGCCAAAGACCTTGAGTGAAAAAAAAAAAAAAAGATTCTCTTTTTCTGAAATACACATCATTATTTCTGAGTCTCTAGTACCTAGCATGTTTTAAACTTTTAAATCCTTCTTCTTATGATTTTGCAGTCTTTATGGTCATCCCCAAATCTATTAATTGGTTCTAGATTACAAATGAAATTGTCCATGGAATTCCTGTGTTTCTTTCCCTGTTTTTCAAATAAAAAACTTGAAGAAGTCTTCATGATTCTATTAACTCACAACATTCTCCTGAGCAATGATTACAACCAATAAATCATTTGTAATAGTAAATCAAACTAAAGGAGCAACAGGATAATGAAATTTTAAAATGAGCTTGTTTTCCTGCCACTCAAACTTGTATATAGTTTATATACTTCACATTTGGCTTTTCTTTATTAGGTATACATCCAGAACAATCAAAACTCCACTTAAAAGTGTCACTCTTTCTGGGGCACCTGGGTGGCTCCATCGTCAAGTGTCTGCCTTCAGCCCAGGGCCTGATCCCAGGGTCCTGGGATCAAGCCCCGCATCAGGCTCCCTGCTTCTTCCTCTCCCACTCCCCCGGCTTGTGTTCCCTTTCCCTCTGGCTGTCTCTCTCTGTCAAATAAATAAATAAAATCTTAAAAAAAAAAAAAAGTGTCACTCTTTCTGCCAAAATATAAAAAAGAAATTGATAGCAGTATTAAAATTATTTTATATCAGTCTCAAATATGAATAGCTTTGTCCCAAGAATTAACATTTAGTATTAAATTTTCATGTTAGACTTACTGATCCACAGTGACCCAGCTATACAACCATGTCAAAAAATAGGGTCTTTAAACAAGCATGCTTGAGAACAAAAGTGTATAAGAGATTAGATCAACAATCTACAAACCTTAATTAAGTGGCCAAACTCATAAGACATTGCCTCTGTTGTCTGACTGCAGAATCCTGCATGATTTACACCCAAAAGTCCTAATGAGTTGCTCCAGAGTGTTCACACAATAGTCCCCAAAATTACTTGATAAGCTTCAATAGAAATTCATTATTTGAAAACATACTACCAAATATTGGTAAACATGATAAAACAAATATACACCAAAGTTATTAGAGAAAATTTTAGACATACACACTTGAAATTCTGGAAAAAGGCAAGGATACCCACTATTACTGCTATTTTTATTCAATATAGTACAGGACATCTTGGTAAATAAATTAATTACTTTATTAAAATAAAATACATGTAAGAATTTAAAAGAAAAATGTATTTGACTTAGCAGATAACAACTAACAGAAAATCAACAAACTATTAAAATGTTAAAATTAACAAGTAAAGTGAATTTACTACATTTAAAATTCAAGTTCGTTTTTTCCCCTTTGCTCATTTGTTTTGTTTCTTAAGTTCCACATAGGAGTCAAACTAAATAGTATTTGTCTTTCTCTGACTGACTTATTTCACTTGCTCTATCCATGATGACAAACCATTTTAAAGATGGCAATTTTCTCCCAAATTTATGTATATATTCAATAAAATTCATATTAAAAGAATAATTTTGGAATATGACATAGTGAATTGTAAATTTACATAGAACAATAAAGATCTGTGACTAGCTATGAAATCTTTTAAAAGAACAAATCTGGAGTATTTACCTTTCCAGATCTTAAGACATACTTTATTTTTTTTGTTACTAAAAATTTTTGTTTTGACAAATTTCATGCTTACAATAGAGAGAATAATAGAATAAAGAAGCCATATGCTCTCTTTATCTCAGTTCACCAACTGTTAATATTTTGTCCCAGTTGCTCTAATTTGCTCTTTCTACATAGGCATTTCACAAATCCTCCCTCTCCCACCCCCTGCTGTACCATATAAAAATAAGTTGCTGACATATGACGGACATTCACTTTACATAACCACTAAAATCAAGAAATTTGGCCTGTTTCATAGCCAAGAAATATAACCTTGGTACAATAACCTTATCTCATATTCATTCTATACCTACTCTCGAATGATGTCCAAAATGTTAAGACATACTTTAAAACCATGAAACCAGCATGATATTGATGCAGGAACAGATGAGAAGATCAAAGAAATGAAATAGCAAGCCTTGAAACACCCCGCATAAATGCAAAGTTAGCATATGAATGTAATGGGATCACTAATCAATGGGAAATGGACTAATAATTTAGTAAATAGTACTGAGAACATTGGCTTATTACATGGAGAAAAATACATCGGGATACCTTCCTATACCATATATGTAGATGAACTCCGAATTGACAAAAGACCTAAAAAATTAAAGTAAATATAAAAAGCCATGTAGAAGAGTAGAGATGGATTTTTCTATATATATATATATAAAGAAGGCCTCTACTGCACAAATCATAAGAAAAATTAATGGATATATATTCTACATAAACATTAAAGACTTCATTTGAACAAGTTGGCAGAATGGTTCCAGGCTAGAAGAAAATAGCTGAAATACCTAAGACTGACAAAGGATTAATTGCTATAGCATACAATGAAGTATTATAAATTATTTTAAAAAACAAAAAATATTCAACACAATAGAAAAATGGCCTAAGAGTTGTCAAAGGAAATTCCCTAATGGGGAAGCCCATTGACTAATTAGAATATGAAGAGATGTTCAACCTCCCTAGGGATCAGAGAGAACCAATAAAAACTAATGTGAAATTCTATTATACAGTCATGAGAATGAAAAATTGGAACGTGAATAATAGCAGGTGCTAGCAAGGATATAGGAAAATGTTAACACCCACTGTTCATCGAAATGTAATGGAGCAGACATTCCAGGAGAGCATAAAACTGTGTACTATGACCAATCCTGAATACAAGCCTCAGAGAAATTCAGACAGGGTGTTCATCACAGTGTGCCTTTTGAGAGCAAGTATTCGGACACATCTGAGACAGTCATCACTCCGAGAGAGTATAAGTACAAAAACTCCCATACAGAGTGGCTTTAAAAAAAATTAAAAAAGGAGGAGGGACGGTAATGTTTGTGCCAATAGCACAAGGTCTGATTTAGCTATACAAATATGCTTGTAAAAGCAAAGCAGAATACTCTTCAATAATCAAAAGAGAAAATGGGGATTTTTTTTTTTTAAATCTCTTCTGTGTCTTGATCATTTTGGATCGTTAGCACTTAGGACAGTGCACATAGCAGGTGTGTCACAAATACTAACTGAATGAATGATGTTACTGTCTTCCACCAACGTACATGTAATAAGTTCTCCTTCGCTCCTGTTTTTCAGTTTTGTGAGGCAGAATAATGGTTCTATAATGTAGTTTCTTACATTAAGTTGTTGGCATGCCACTTTTTTTCACTTCTTACTTTTCCTGTAGCTGAAGTTCATATAAGACACTCATCTTCTGTTGCACAAAAATAATCATCTTTGTCAACTCTTCCAATGCGCTAACATTCCATGATAAATTTAATTCATTGTACTATTTTAAACACTAAATTGTATTTTATGTTCATATCTTGTGAGTGTCAACAGATCACTGGTTTAATAGAGTGTAATAAATGAGTTCTTAATTGATTATTGTTCTCATTAATCACTACTTCCACAAAGAGGATCTGTGAAATACACAGACATAATGTGATGCCCCAGAGCACAGAGGAAAGAATGGATGCTAAGCACAGAAATATAATTTTGAAAACTCGGGAAAAATAAACCCTAGAGTATCACATATTAGAATCGCATTGATAATGGAATTTTTTTTGACCAGTGTGCAACCACAAAGTGTAATTTGGCTTTAAGAAATATCTATAATAAAGAATAGTTCCTCAAGGTGTAATATCCTGATCAAAACGGGTTTTTGCCCCCACACAGCAATATGTTTCAAGACATCCCAGGTGTCTTAACTGATAGCCACTGATATTTCAAACTGCAACTATGCACTGCACTGCATTTTTCTGCAAGAGATAGTGATGGTTATTTGGTATAATGCAGGCTTAAAGCACTCCACAATATATAGGAATAGCTTTTGAAAACAGTCAGCTCTAAGTCCCACTATCATTACTAAATAACTAATGACAAAGAGATATTCACCTACCCTTCTAAAATGAATTTTATTTGAAATGTCCTTGTAGGGGAGAAAAGGTAAGTCCTTTTATTCCAAGTCATTGACAAGAACACTGGAAATATTGAGAAAATTGTACTCATTTCTTCTGAAAGTTAAATCAATTGCTTCATCTTATCTCTTCCTGTCATTGTAACACTCACAATGCTATTATGGGTAACCATTTTGAAAAGATCTTTATTAATCTGCTCTATCACTGGGGAAACAAAAGGTGAGGAAGTTAAAATATAACAAAAATCAAAAGTGTAGAACAGGGCAAAAATAGGACTTAAATCCTGATGTTTTGACCCTAATTAAATGCTCTTTACATTACACCCTAGGAGATTCTTACTATGAGTACGAAGTACCCTACAATGTTATCCTCCTCTCTGAAAACTGTATCTTTCTCTTTGTTCTAAAAGCCTGAAACCTTTAAAGTGTGTTTGCATATGAACAGAGCCCAAGGCTGAGGGTACAGGAAATCATTACAATTCCTTTTTTGGCCCCTATCTTCAAAGACCTTTAGAAAATGCTTGCTAAAATACTTTGTTCTTATTTCATTCAAATTGTTTAATGGCATATCACGAAAGTCCACATGTCATACAAGATATGACAGGTGAACAATGCACTCATACTGTGCTAGTGGTCAAGTCCCAGTTTGTCCCCTGTGAGTGCTCTTTCTGGGACTAGGCACTTCAATTCCCAAAAAAGCTGTCAATGGGATTTATCCACCAATGAGTCAGGCTTCACTTACCTAGGATACCTGAATGCCAACAAAGTCATTTAGGTCTCAGATCTTAGATCTTTCAAATAAAATCCCCAATGAAGTAACACTCCTGATAAAGCAATGGCAGAATAGAGCGATTGTCTCTCCTTTCTCCTCCTCGTTCCCCACCTCTCTGGCTCTCCATCTCTGGTTGCAGAAGTAGGAAATAAAGGCAAAGATATAGTGAATATCCTTTGAAATGTCATTACAAATGCAACATAAAATCCAGTTAAAAAATAAACTCTTAAAATAAAATGAATTCAATAAATTGCTCATTACTCTTTCAACTAATTGACTTTTAATGAATCAATCTGGAAGCTCCTGCTCCCAGACCACATTAATATACCCTAACTTGGATGCATGCATATGCTGCAGGCTTAGACAGTCAGTATCTTATTCCCCAGCCACATTCAAGATATATACTAGAAGGGTGCCTCGGTGGCTCAGTCGTTAAGCGTCTGCCTTGGGCTCAGGGCATGATCCCGGCTTTCTGGGATCAAGCCCCACATCAGGCTCCTCCACTGGGAGCCTGCTTCTTCCCCTCCCACTCTCCCGGCTTGTGTTCCCTCTCTTGCTGGCTGTCTCTCTCTCTTTCTCTGTCAAATAAATAAATAAAATCTTAAAAAAAAAAAAAAGACATATACCAGAGCATACTCTGGGAAGACTTTTAGAGCTGTGGGAAGATTTTTAGAACTGTCCCTCTTCCCTTTGTATATTAAGCTATAAGGACCATGTGAGCCTAGAATTTCAGTGGTCACCCTGCCACCTTGTAGAATGAGACTCAGACACAGAGGAAATCAGAGCCAAGGTATGGACAGAAACAAAGCCCTAATTATATAGTTGAAAACAGATAATAAGCTATTCCTGAAGACTGATGCCTCTAGACTTTTCAGCAGCGTGAGGCAATGCATTCTCTTTTTGAGATCTAGCTCTGTTAAGTTTCTGCCATTTGCAACCAAGAGAAGACTAGAGGATTATGACAAACACTGAAAAAAAATTTTAAGTGGTATACAAATGTAAAGAATTATTTCTGTTGCCAAATAAAGGTAAGAAGTTCCCCCAAATACTCAGTTTGATCTGATTCAAGTTTAATGCCTCTGTCATTCTTTAATATAACTTCCAACTCAATTCTCACTGTCTTTATGTTGGATAAGCCAATCTGACCATTATATGAGACTGTAATAAAATTTAAATAAAAACAACATAGAATTATCCAAACTTAACTGCAAAGGCCATGGAAGAAATTTAAAAGTGTTATGAAAGCAGTGTACTTGTGACCTGGAGAAACACTATTCTGTCAAATAGAAATGCATTCAACTCATTATGAAAATTATTCAGTTACTGTGACTAGTAAGTACTGCTGTATATGTCCCTGAATAGAGTTTAATTTCAGGGACTTCGTTAATCAGCATACAAATTCAAGGATGACTAGTCTTCAATAACAACAAATACTTTTACCTCAAAGAAAAGGTAGTATTATCGAACAGCTCTTCTTCTGAAAATGATTGCATTCATATCCTCCACAAAACTATTCTTTCACCTCTAACTCATCAATCAGGAACCATGCCATCATCCCAAATCGTATTAAAAGATTATTTCATAGGAAAGCTCAATATCATGAATTTCAGTCTTTTGAATAATCTTTTTATATTCCAACTCTGCTTTAAAAACTTTGATCTGTAAGAAAATTATTTTCAGGTTATGTTCATTTCATTTAGGATGAATGACAGTATTTATTTCAGTTCTTCATTGTGTATTCAGATCTCTATTAGACAAGGAAATAAAGATTCTCTTTTTGCTAAGATCAGTTTCTTTGGTCCTACCATTAAGAGGCTTATTTACACGAGAGAAAGCAATTTCTAAACATCATAAATGTTGAATCCGATTTTCCTCCCTCTCTCACCATTAGCAGAGATACTAGGCTGGCAAAGCTGCAGAAAAAGAGACGCTGCTGGCCATGAATCCCCATGAAGAGAGAGTGCAGGTACAGGGAAAAAGCTTGACAGAGTCCCCCTGCTAAACACAGACATACAAGAGAGTGTGTTGTGGGGAGTCAATGGACAAAACTCCTTTAATCTGAGACGAGAGCACAAAATACTGTCTCCCTCTGTCACATACTGGTATCCCAAATCTGAAAAACTGCCTAGGACACCAGCTCCTCAAAACCTGTTACTTAATCCCTTAGAATTTCAACAAGGAAACTCAGACTAAATATTGACTAGAGAAAAAAAAAAGCGGAAGAAGAAGTAAGAAGGCAGGGAGAAAGTTTGTATCAAAGGAAAATAATGTTTGTTCCAAACACCAAACCATCAATAGTTGCCCTTTTAAGGGTAAGACTCAGAGAGTGAGCTTGTAGCACATTTTATGAATTGCAACTAGGGCTGAGTTTTAACGAAGTTTCCCTCCTAGAATGTGCTTAACTGTGTGTATTGAAATCCTACCCATTTTCCCTAGACCAACTCCAATCCCATCTCCTCCAGTGAGATTCCCCAAATTTCCCCAGCTCCATTTTTTCCTGAAATATAACGGTTCTTAACCTGTTACCTCTCTTCCCAGATTCCTCTTTTTTTTTTTTTTAAAGATTTTATTTCTCTATTTGACAGAGATAGAGACAGCCAGCAAGAGAGGGAACATAAGCAGGGGATGTGGGAGAGGAAGAAGCAGGCTCACAGAGGAGGAGCCTGATGTGGGGCTTGATCCCACAACGCCGGGATCACGACCTGAGCGGAAGGCAGACGCTTAACCGCTGTGCCACCCAGGCGCCCCCCAGATTCCTCTTTTATTCAATTCTGTGTTATTGTTACTTACAGTCATGTCTTAGCTTCACTGATAAATTATGAACTCCTTTAAAGAAAGTTCCCTGCCTAATTTAAGTTTTTATCTCAGTCAAATACTTTGCATAGGTTAAGGCATTGAATAAACATTTGTTAAATGGATGGTGCAGAGGAACGGACAGAGAAAATGTTCAAGACAAAAGGTTGGCAAACTTTTTCTAAAAGAGCCACACAGTAAATATCTTAGATTCCGTAAGCGAAGAGACAACATCGAGAATATTATATAGCTACTTACATAACCACTTAGTACGTAACCATTGTAAAAAGTAAAAACCATCTTAGCTTTCAAGCTGTATAAAAACAGGTAGCAGGAGAGATTTGGCCCACAAGCCATAATTTGCCAGCCCCTGATTTACACCATTAAAAAATATTAGGTATATTCATTAAGAAGGCTTGTTTTTAATAGATCACTTTTAACTACCTTCTCCCCACCCCCCCCCGGCCTTGAAATGGTGTATGACATAATTGGGACACATAATAAGTTAGTGTTTTTGGCTACCAAGAACGAAACCTAATTATTCTACACTTGGTTTTTTAGACCCCTTTAAAACATTTTCAGCTCCAGGCTTCTCTGCATACTTTCATTATTTGACTTTGTATCTATCACAGAACTTTGTAAGGTTTCATTTATCAGACGCTTACAGACAAAAACTGTGTCATCTAAGTATCCCCAAAAGCAGAAGGGAAATTATGGTTGAAGATGGAGAAGTGGCAAAGGAAGCAGATTCTGGAAACAGCAAGTAATCAAGTTGCTACCACCGTATGTGGAGCAGTGGTAGTTTTCAATAAGGCTAACCAGCAGGGAGGACACTGGGACGTATGAGATATCTGTCCAAGGAATCTGTACTTAAAGCATAATTAAAAAGGGATAATCACAGATTTCCACATCTTGCCTTGATGGAGTAACTGCTGGTTGTAGACTTGTCCTCCAGCAATAACTAGAAATCTTGTCAAATACATGAAGTACCTATTTTCAGAGTCTAGACAGAAGCAAAGGAGGACTATGCTTCCTAGAGGAAGGGGTGCAAACAAGGTGGGCCCCATGATCACCCTATTTTCTAACTGAATACATATTAAGGGCTATAGAACAGAGAGGAAAAACCCGACTGGAGGAGAGGAGTATTGCTAGATTAAAGAAACAGGGATCAGGTTCAGGGAAGCTAAAGCAGCTGAAATGTGTGCGGCAGAAACCAGAGAGGAGATATAAAAAGAACTCTATAATGTATCAATGTATGTTAACTATACTGGAATTAAAATTAAAAATAAATAAATAAAAATAAATTTGAAAAATTTGAAAAAATTTTTTTAAGCGCCAAAAAAGTAGCAAGCCTTAAAGAGCTCCTGGCATGGCATCTGATACAGACAGAGAAGGGTAAAGATGGCTACCAGTGGTACTAGGCAGATAGCCTAACGAAGGCTCACTGAGCTTTCCCCACGGCTCCCAGATCCAAGAGGGCAGCCAGTTGATTTTCTGTGGCCAAAGGCTGGAGAAGGATTTGAATATAGGTATGAGAGCAGGCACTAAAGAAGCAAAAGGACCAAAAAATAAACAAGAATGAGTGTACCTAAGAGGATGCCTATGTGGCCTGTGATACTGTGGACCAGGTTCACCATCCCCCTCCTTACACGTCTTAGTATCTAACTATCCCCTGAAACAGAAATCTGAGGGAGTAAGAAACTGATTTGTGAGAACAATAAATTGACCTAGATTTAGTTTTTAAGCTGTAATCAAAGGAAGTTATAGAGGAAAAGAAAGACATTTATTGCCAATCTTGTATTTCACTGTAGTATTGTTGTTTTGTTGTACTTACAGTAGAGATAAGGGAATCTTCTATTTCAACAGAACTGCTACCTCACTTAGCCATGGACTCTTCCTAATCTCAATGTTCATATTTGACTCCATCCATTCTCACCAGTGCATTTCAGCTTTTAGGTCCCATTCCAGCCGCCACATTTGGCTATCCCTCCGTACAAGTGCCTGTGCTTGGCATCTTCCTTCCTGACTGAAATATGCCTCTCTTCCGCTCCCTAGTGATCCTGCTCTCTGCTTCTAAATATTTTAATTCTGCCAAATGAATCTGTTGAAAGGGGCATGTGGCTGCCAGTACATTAATATTCCATCTCTCAAAAGTAAGCTGTTTTCATTAGAACAAATGTCTAGCTGGCAAAATATTTTAGAAGAAGAGTAGAAACTTCATTTCTGTTGAGAACCACTGACCCACATGAGCCAGCCCACCACAGTATATGAAGCCTTGGAACAGGTTCAGACACATGATAGCATTAATTAACTATATTTTAAAGAATATGAATGACAGCTAACAATTGCAAAATTTTTGAAAAATATTACTATAATTCATCATATAATCCAGGACACTTTTAAGAGGGATGGGGTGCTCTTCATAATTTCTCTAGGACAAGAGTCACACACAAATCATGACTGTTCTAGGCAAACCTGGGTGTATGATCACTTATATATTAAAATAATCTACTGCTGCAATCAATAAAGAGAAAAATATAAAGCTTTCCAAAATATATTGAATACAACTCTATTGCATAATATGCCTAGCAAATGGAGGGTAATCCAAGAGTGAAATGAAGGAGTTAGAAGAAGTGATGGAGGGCAAAGAAGAGAAAGCAAGGGGAGGAAAGGAACTGAGATGAATCATGGAAGTAAAAGGGGGAGACTGCCTTACGGAGAAGAGAATTTTAAGAGGCCATCTTCTGCTTATAGCACCTTCACCATCCCTCTTCCTTTGCAGTTCTCTGAAAATGAGCCCTGATACAAAATGATCTTTTCTACAGATGCATGAGTTGCTAATTTCTGCCTTGGGTCTAGTATCCTACAGATCAGCATAGCCTCGGTTCCTTGGAATTCATGCATGACCCAATTCTTTTTCTTCACTTAAGTATATTTTTAAAATGCCATATTATAGATTTTTCACACATACCCATCCACCTAAATCATCACCTCAGTTTGTTTTGAAAAAAATCTCACACTTCATATCATTTCTTCTGTAATTACTTCAGTTTGAATCTCTAAAGTATAATCTCTAAAGTATAAATAATAGAAAGTATAAAGATAATCTCTCTTTAATATTATAACAGCAATAACATTATCCCATATTAAAATGGCAATACTTAAGAATACCTTAATGTTACCAGACACACAGATTATAGTCAGAAATCCCCCATACAATGTTTTGGGTTTCTCTTATTATTGTTGGTGTTTGTCTATTTATCTTTACAATAGCTTTATTCAAATAAGTTCCTGATAATGCATTTAGCTGATATGCTTCTTATGGGTTTGTTTTTTTTTTTTTTTAGTATTTATAATTTATTTGTTGAGGACACCAGGTCATTTTACTTGTAGACTTTCTCACTTTCTAAGTTTTACTGGTTGTACCCTCATATAATAATCTAGCCTGTCTCCCTGGTTAAATGCATAGTCCTTTAATTTTTTACTTAAATTTTCTTTTATTTATTTAATCAATTAACCAAAAGATGACAATAGAAGGCATCCTTCATATACATTCACACCAGGACCAACGCATTCCTACCCCAACATTCTCTTTGCCTGATTTCTCCAATCTCCTTGTATAAGTAAGTTTCTTGTTCATTTTTTTTTTGGTGTACTTAGTTTTTTAACATAAGTAACAGACACATGCACACAAACATACATATACACACATGTTCATATTTTCTCCATCTTAGGTAAAAGGCATTTTACTAAACAATGTTCTAATCATTACTTTCGTATATTTAACTGTTCCTATCAGGTTCATTCCATGTAGATAGAGATAAGATAATTCATTGTTTTTTTACAGCTTTGTAGTACTCCACCATGTGGATGCACCACCGAACGTAGGGTTGTTTCCAGTCTTAAAAATGTTGCAATGAATAGAACTGGGATTGCTTTTTGCTCCCATTGCTGATTTGTCTCTAATGCCCTCTCCAACTCAACAGTCAGCTACACTGTTCTCAGGTAACCAAAACATAATACTTGACATATCTGACATTCCCACTAAGTCTCTCAGCCCTTTGAACAACCTCATGATATTTAATTTGGCAACATGACTACCATAAACATCCCCTCCTCCAATACGATTATTATTCTAGAATTTAATCCTAAAAGGAAATTTAGAGTTATCCAGTTCAATTCCTTTATTTTCCAGATGAAGAAACTACAAAGAGACCATATGATTATAACCAAGGTCACATGATATCAGTGGCTCACCCAAGACCAGGAGATTTATCATCAAGTTAAGGAAGCTCAAGCTTCTACTTTCAAGGCCCAAGGACCACTTTCAAGGCCCAAGGACAACTCCTAGCAATGTTTATATTATTACATGTTCTTGCAAACTTTTTAGAAATAAATAGCTGAAATAAGTTAAGACCACTGCCTCTTTCCACTCTACCTTCTCTGTATCATGAATGTGGCATTAGAGTAGCAGTGGGCATTTTGGGGATCTGGCTAAGAGAATATTGGATTAGGAATGCACCACTCCTAATGTGGATGGATATGAAACTGCTTTTTCTTGTCATAATTAGATTTATTGTTAAATAAATGAGTTAAACTTTAAATTAGAAATTAAAAGAATATGAAATAAAAGTGATACAAATGAGTGATTAAATCAATAGAAATTATTTGGAAATAAAGAAGGGAATTGTAACAAATCGTTTTCAAATTCGACCATAATTTTCAATAGATATGGATGAAAGATAGGGTATTCCAAGTAGAGATAATAGGATGACAACCAAAAATGGAAACAAAAAAATTGTAGATTGTATCCAAGAACAACAAGAAATTCTATATGGTGGGGCGCCTGGGTGGCACAGCAGTTAGGCGCCTGCCTTTGGCTCAGGGCGTGATCCCAGCGTTATGGGATCGAGCCCCACATCAGGCTCCTCCACTATGAGCCTGCTTCTTCCTCTCCCACTCCCCCTGCTTGTGTTCCCTCTCTCACTAGCTGTCTCTATCTCTGTCAAATAAATAAATAAAATCTTTTAAAAAAAAATTCTATATGGCTAGGTTATAGGCTGTGCATTGAAAAGACATTTCAGAGAAGGAATAGGTCAGCACTAGATGGGACATGAAAATTTGAACTTTATTTGGCATTTCTGTGAGCAGAAAAGTACATGATATAATAGTGCTTAAGGCATATGATTGAGAATACAGTGTGGAGGATGGATTTTGGAAGAAAGAGACTTAATGGCAGCAACAAAAGATAGAAGACCTTTACAATGGTCCAGACCAGGGCTGATGGAGTTTAACCTATAGTTGTGGATAAAAGTAGAAACAAAAGTGTAAATTTATGATGTACTGTGAGGTATAAACTGACAGAACTTGAACATGGATTGGATAGTGAAAATGTGGAAGAGTCCATAGTCATAAGTTTCAATCTAGAGACTGATTTTCAAGAAGGGGGAAAAAAAGTTCAAGTATTCCCTATGACCTTTTTCTCCTCTACAGTAATATAACAGCAAATGGTATGGTTCTTTCCCTAAGAGTTTTTTCAAAATTCTACTATTCATGACCTGCCTTCTCTTAAGAAAACACAAAATTTGAAGGAAAATGAAGGGCCTCCTAGAAGTGATTACATCAGAAAGCTACTGAATGGAACATAATCTTATTTGTTGATTTTCTTAGAAATTTTGTGCTCCGTTTCATCCTAAACCTCTTGAGCTGGAACTTCACTGTCTTTTTTCAATCCTTATGCCCTTGTTTGGCAATGCATTTATTAAATCAGTTGATTGCAAGAACTGATTACAGTGGCACATAGTTGCATGCAATATATAAAAACTTCCAGAGCCCCGGTCATAACTCTACACTAGACTTCCCTAAAAATACTGTTTTAAAACAGCCAGGATAGGGCACCTGGGTGGCTCAGTCAGTTAAGCGTCTGCCTTTAGCTCAGGTCATGATCTCAGGGTTGTGGGATCGAGCCCCATGTCAGGCTCCCTGCTCAGTGGGGAATCTGCTTTTCCCTCTCCCTCTGCTTCTCCCCCTGCTTGTCCTCTCCCTCTTTCTTTCTCTCTCTCTCTCATTCTCAAATAAATTAAAAAATAATAAAAATTTAAAAATAATAATAAAAAATTTTTAAAAAGGATAACTCATGGGACAAAGTCACAGGACAAGAAGGATGGCAATATTCAGATAATGTTCAAATCATACCTGATTCAATCAATTAATTAATTAGTATACCACTATGTTAGACCTCATAAGGAATACAAGAGAAGTTTGAGAAATAATTCCTACCTTCCAGGAACTTTCTCTTGGGAATGAGAAGAGATACAATCTTATTGTTTCAGGTAAGAATGTTATTAAATACCACAGTAAGTTGTTCACATTAATCAAATGCAGTTACACATTTAAAAAAGAAATCATGTTCACTGGCAGAATAAAAGAAGAAAGACTCATGTAGAATGAAAGACTTCATTGGTCCTTCAAAGACTGGTCATCTTAGGACCAGCAGAGGAGGAAAAAGAGAACAGAGGTTTGGAGGAAAGAAAACTCACAGCATTGGCATGAGCCTAGTATGTATGCAAAACAGAAAAGATGCTGATTTTGGTGAAACATGGGTAAATGTTAAAGAACAGAAGAACAAGAGATTAATGAGGATGGAAGAACCTTATAGAGGAAGGCTTGTTAGCCACAATTCTATGCACAAGGAAAGTTATGGAAATGAATGACTGGAGAGTAAGATAATCAAAGCAGAATTTTTAGGAAAACGGATTGGCAGGTGTGTCATGATCACCTGGATACTAGAGAGATACTAGAGGCAGGAAGACCAATTAGGATGCTACTCTAATAGGAGGTAGGGTCAGCAAAATGACTAGGATAAATATGAAATGCAAAAGAGAAGAAAGCAAAATCAAGTGCCCCAGAAGACATTCTGTAACTCTATGAGCTGTTAGGACTGTTGTGACTATCAAAAGTAGGTAAGGAAAACACTTTTTTTAAGGCTGAATTTTTCTGTGCAGCTAAATGTTAAGTAAAAGTAGGTTATTTTCATCACCCTTACAGTATTGTTTGTATCTATTTGGTTTGACCATACCTTCTTGGTTAATCATGACAAATAAGAGCCACCAAGTGTCAAGATACAAAGGTAGTTTCAGGGAAAAAAGAAGGGAAAAAAACTTCCAGGGTTTTTGGAGGGAGAAAGTGATTGCCTTCAAGTTAATAAAATGGGATTATGGGGGAAAGGAAGCATGATAAGATGACAGCTTTTCTAAAAGAGAATAGAAAGGAAATAAATACTTTTTGAGCACTTGCTTTAGATATTTCATTTTATTTAATCCTTCCTACAACCCAAGAAACTCGTTTTCACATTTTATAATTTTCAAACTGAGGAATATTGAAAAATAAACCCAGACTTATATTAAATATAGGGGAGGGAGGATTGAAAACCAAGCACAGAAACTGCTATGGAATTCCTCCTGTGGAATACAACCTAGTCTGCCTAAATCCTCCTTGAAATGCTCCCAGAAAAAATGTTAGTTTCCTTTCCTGTTAGAAGCCTCCTACTTTTTAACTCTGATGAACGTGAGACTTATGGTGTAAATAGGAATTTGGGGAGTGGGGCAGAACCCCGTGTTCAGGTTTTTAAAGTTGTGCTACTAAACCTTCAACACATTAAAATGCAGAAACTATCCAAAGCAGTGATACTGTATGCAACATGTTCCAAAATTTTGCATCCATAGAACCTTTCTCTTGTGGTGCATCTTGTGGGATTAGTATTCCTAATTAGGTCAGACAATATAATCTGGTATTTCTGAAAAAGCCTTAAAAGATGGAAAGTAGAAAGACTATTGGTATACATTCATTTGTTAATAAGTAGAAATATAAGTGATTAATATACATCCCACTGAATTTTACTATGTAAGAATCCAATTGACAGACATAGGAACCACTGTGAGAGAAGACTTGCAAGTGTGCACAGCCTTAGATTTGGGTGCAGGAAGCCCTTTTCGGCTTCTAATAATCAAACCTTCCCCGTGATACCATGACGGAGCGTTTGCCAAACACAGCCTCTGGTTCAACATATCCGTTCCTGTTTCACATGACTTCATCTTTGACAAAAAGTTAGTGTTAAATACATAAAGAGAAGTGAAAGAAAAATAGTTAAGTACCATTCTTTTAGGAAACCATATGATTCCATTCCAACTTCCGTGAGAAATATGGAATCATATGGTTTCCTAAAAGAATGGTATTTAGCTATTTTTCTTTTACTTCTCTTTACATATTTAAATTATAAAAATAATATATGATCTTTTTAGAAGAAATCCGTATACAGGTATTATATAATTATATCCATAGAGCTAGAAAAGAAAATGTTAAAACTTCCTTTGAAGAATAAGAAAAGGAGTAAGGATAGAGATGGAAGTATATTTTTTTTACTCTTGGCGTTTCTGTACCAACAAAATATTTTATATCAGGTATATGTTGAGTTTTCCATTTTTAAAGAAAAAATTGAAGAAATTAATTGGATGTCTTTATTCAAAGAAATATACGATCCTCATCTCTATCATGAAATTATGAACATTCAATTTTTTCTAACAGAAATGTGATCATTCTGTTCAGAAACTTGATTTTTTTCACTTAAAGTATACCAATTGTTTTTCCATACCCATGTGCGTATGAGTACACCCCACTATTCTTAATAGCTGTAAAATGGCAGAGTATAACTGTACAATAGCTTGACTATTACATTGTGAAACATATCAGTTGTTAAATTTCCACAACAAGCACTTCAGTGAACATCACTGTACATGTATTTGGCACTGTCGGGTGTATTTGTGACATAAATTCCTGGAAGTACAGTTGCTGAGTGAAAGGGCACATAATGGCGTATTAGATAAGCCAAACTCAATGAAGTACCAGCAAAACAACTTCATGCAGTCTCAGTGCTAGTCTTCCCTCCCTGTCTTCCAAGTCGACTGCGTAACTTCTCATTTTTTTAGCTTCAGATATTAAAATATCCAGGCTAGTCCAAAAACAAAACTTCACGTTTGCATCCCATTTAAATCTCCCTTCTCCTAGCTCAGACCTGACTGTGTTTCACACTTCTCCAGTGGGGAAGGGAAATAGGGACTGTTCTTTTAGTATTTCCCCTCTCCTGCCTGAAGCTTCTCTGCATGGGTTCTTTACTCAGCTTGAGATAAGGGGAGGGAGGAGAACGATCTCAGTCTCTTTCCCTGTAACTCTTGCCATTCAGGTGACAGACTAAAGTGTAAGAAGTAGCTGGAGTACACGCTTTTTGTAATTTTCTCATAAATGACCTAGAACCCCTCTCTGGACTAAAAGGAAATTGACCGCCTGCTGTTACTAGTTTTCAAACATTAACCCAAATAAGGGAATTCTCTAATATCCTATTATACACATTTTAAATCTGTCACATATTGACAGATATTAATAAATAATAAACAGTTAAACAAATTTTCACTCCCTCTGAGAATATATCCAAGAGAACTCACTTCTCCTCACCCAAATTTTGAACCATTGCCAATGGTTGGATTGCCAATGTTGGGTGGAAAATGTAGCATCTAACTTTTGCGGCCTTGCACTTTATATCAGTGATCAAACACCTTTCATTTATTTATTTATTTAGTCGCTATCTATATGTATTTTCTGTGACGTGTCCGCACATATCTTTTTCCATTTTCTACTGAGTTTTCTTTTCCTTGTTGGCTTTTATATCTTATATATATATTAAGGAAAGTAGTCCTTACACATCTTAAATATATATCTGAGTTAGAGATAGACAGGAAGATATAGCAGATAGAGGTGATAGAAATGTATTTTGTTAGTATTTAGTGTGACCTTTTACTATTTATGGTGTTGTTGGTTTTGTACATGTTTGTGGTATTAAAATAATCAAGTCCAGTGGTTGGTATTAAGGAGGGCACATATTGCATGGTGCACTGGGTGTTATACGCAAATAATGAATCATGGAACACTACATCAAAAACTAAGGATATACTGTATGGTGACTAATATAACATAATAAAAAATTATTGTAAAAAATAAAATTAAATTAAAAAAATAAAATAATCAAGTCAATCTTTTATTCAATTGTTTCTGGGAATTGGATCATTGTTTAATACTTTGTATACATTTTCTACTGTTTTTGAATCCATTTTGGTCATTTTCATTTTTTCTAGAAAATCCCTTAATTTCTTTCTGATTTCTTATTATATGTTTGCCTATGACATCGTCCAATAATTTACTTTTCTCTTTGCCTATTTTTTCCCCCGTTCATATTTTGATTTTTAATTTTGAGTATTTGTTGTTCCCTCTTTCTTTTTGCTTGTTTAGGCTTATTTAGTTGGCTTCCCAAATAACTAACTTGTGACTTATTTATCAATTATAGTCTGTTTTCCGTTTTCTAATTTATTAATTTATACTATCAGGTTCGATTCCTTTTTTTTTTTTTTTTTTGGTTTTCTCAGGTGTATTTTGTTTATCTTTTCCTAATTTCTTGGATTAGGAGATACCGAATTTTTTGTTTGTTTGTTTTATACTGTAACTGTTTAAATAAAAAATATTCCTCCTAGTGCCACTTTAGCCCATAGGGATATAATTTAATTTCTAGATAGTCTAAAATTTTATTTTAAATTACTTTTCCATAAGAGATTTAAGAATAAAGTCAAGGATCACCACATTGCCCAAGTATAACTGCTATTTAATTGTACTCTATTTGGATGTCACTCTCTACAATATGATTTGGGCTCAATGTGAATGGTGCTCCCAGAATTGCACAACACAGTGGCCCTTAGATGTTTGTTTATATGTTAGGTTCTTAGGTATGAAAGTTAGTTTTTGCTATTAATTCCTAGTTCAACTGCATTGTGGTCAAGGAATGTAATCTCTATTGTTTCCAATTTTCAACATATTAAGGATTCTTTAGGCTTAATGATAAGCTTTTATAAAAGGTTATCTTACGGTATAGAGTCAGTATGTAACTATTAGAATGTCCAGATTAATTGTGTATTCTGATTTTATAGAGTTACTTCTTTTTCATCTACTTGATCTGTCATGAGCTAAAAGACATGACTTAAAAATCTTTTACTAATATCAAGTTGCCAACCACTATTACTATATAGTATGTTATTTGGTATACCAAGTTTTGTGATAGCTATATATTTATTGTGGATTTTACACTTCAACACTGAACTGAAAACTGCCATTAACTCCCTAACATTATTCAATCTCCCCTCAATTGTATAGAAGCTATATGATTAAGGTTGAACTGAGTCACCATCCAACTCCATGAATGACACCTGACTAATCTAAACAGAACTGAGAAAATTTTAAATGTTTATTAATTCATTTTTAAAATAACAATACAATAAACCTATTACATGTTACTACAACTATCATCATTTTATTGAAAATAACTATATTTGCAAAACTAAAATAAATGTACTGAGAAGAGAGGAACTATTTTTCATTTCTGCAAATCCCTTTAACATCTTAAGAGAAGATAATTAAAATCAAATATCTATGTTGCATTTGATTTATGTTGTTTGATTGAATTATATGAAGAAAATCCAGACTTACACGGGTACATAGTTGCAAAAGGGAAGAATATTTCAGTGGCTTTTTCAGATAATTGTAGATATTCTTTTTTGATACTCCACTGTATCAGCAACTGGTAAGTATCTTAAATATTAGTTGCAATATAGAACTGAAACCATATAAACAAACATTTTGTACTCTTTTTGCATTTTGTTATATTAAAATTTATTGGTCTAGGGGCACCGGGTGGCTCAGTCAGTTAAGCATCTGACTCTTGGTTTTGGTTCATGTCATGATCTCCAACCTAGAGAGCATCATTGAGCCCCATGTGGAGCTCTGCGCTCAGTGGGGACTGTGCCTTGCCTCTCCCTTTCCCCTCGCCCCTCCCCCCACTCATGCACACACACACACACACACTCTCTCTCTCTCTCTCTCTCTCTCTTTCTAAAATAAATAAATCTTAAGAATTTTTGACTGGTCTATTTTGTAATGTCAATGAATCTAAATTATGTGAATCTTCTAAGTGCTGACATATTTCACTACACAATATCAAAAAAAATCACATTTGGTAATATCACCATCATAATCAGAAAAGTCTTTTAATATCAGGATGCTGTTGAGCTCGTGGTAGCACACACAAGTTTTCCAAAAACCAAAATTTTTGCCTGAAAGCTTGAGTTTTATCTTTGGGAAAAAAAAATACTATCAGTTTTTTCCTTGAAGTGACAGATTCACTTCATTTGTTTTCAATAAAATGTCTGTCAAATATTCAAGTCTGAATAACCATAGTTTGTCTGCCTGTGGTTCTTTGAAATAAAATGGTGCTACATGGGAAAAAAAAAAAGCAGGTAGTTCAGTTGCAACTCAAATAATCTCAAAATGCTTTCCTTGAGACAACCAGAGACATTTATTGTCCTTCAAGATACTGCGTGCGTGCTTCTTGCTTACTTCTCATGTCATCACACAAAACACTCAAAAGGCTTGCATCAAAGGTCAAGATTTAATTACATTAACAGTTTTCACGGGGTTATCAATGACATCCGTAAGTGAAACTGGCCTTTTTGACTACGAGTGACTGGCAATGAAAACGACAACGATCACTAGTGCAGCTTGGTGTCATTGCCATGAGTCATGCTGAGTGAGGCACCAGCACTTTTATCTATCAGCTTTTGAATCATCATGGCAAATGTCACTACAGTGAAAAGGGCAAAGCATCTTCTAGTTTTATTATAAAAATAGTTCTAACCTTGCAGATCTCTTGAAAGAGCCTTTGGAACCCCTGGAGATCTGTGGTTTACACGTTGAGAACTCTGGTCTAAAAAATCAACCAGGAGGCAATCCTATCCGCCTTTCCACTGAGGGTGGTTGGGATTTGCGGGGGTGGGTAAGGAGGAGAGGGAAGACTGTGAATGAGGAGTCACATTTCCACAGTTACTATGGGCAGTCCTCTTATGACCACAAGGAAAGCAAGTCTGAGAACAAGTCACACAAAGCAGGGTGCACACCAAGGACCTTCACAGAAAAGCAAGGTCACAGATCCTACGGCACTCGTTATTAAACTAAATTTTTGGTTACATGTGTTAAAAACAAGACAACAGACCCAAAATAGAGTCACTTATACTTAAGCCCCATCACCAAACCAAGATTTTAATTTAATCGTAGTTTCAGTTTTCCCAGAAATGGAGTCTTAAACCAGTCCACAGGAATCACCTAATCAGCACGAGTGAGGTAATCAGCCTGACAGACCCCTGCCATCCCTTAACGGAAGTATCAATCCACTTTTTTGCCTAGTATAACTTCCTTGGCCCTTCTCCCTTCCGCCTAGAAAAGTCTTTCATTTTGTGCAGCTCCTCAGAAATTCTTTCTATCTACTAGATTGGATGCTGCCTGACTCATGAATTGTTGAATAAAACCAGTAAGATCTTTAAAATTCATTCAGTTGAATTTTGTTTTTTTAACGTATATGCCAAATAGTCCCTTCATTTTCAAGCCAGTTTGACTTTGTCTCTGGTCCAAGCACTGAAGACACAACAGTGAATGATACTGACAAAAACCCCTGTTCTCACAGAAACTAACCTGAGACTTTTTCTCTTGTTAAGGGTAATTTATCTCATTTACCTTTACTTTTTAAAACAAATATGCTTTGTTCTTATTCCTGATATTTTATTTATATTTTCTGATTTCAGTACCTTCTTTATTTTTTTTTACAAAGATGCTCCTGGTCTCTTTTATTTGTTTTTTTTTTTAAAGAAAAGTTTAAATGATAAACTATATTTCTTGAAGTATCCACTTTAGAATATATTTTCTGACTCCCTGCTAAAAAAAAAAGTAGTTAAATTTCCTTCTACCTCACACTTTTTTCTCCCCATCTCTCAGTATTTTGCTTTTGAGATTATTATTTTTATATATTCTACATTTATAACACTTATATGTTGCCCTATCATCACAATATCCATAATTGTCAAACCCTAATATAAATTCAAATATAAGCACTTCTAACAGCAGTTTCCCTATTTGTGAAACCCTTATCATGACTCACTCATTATTTTTCAAGGTCTAATTCTGCTATGTTTTTTTGTATATTTGACAATATCTGTCTTTTGATCTTTAATAGAACCAAAAAATCATTGAGTCACATTTTTTCCTCTTAGATATCTGATGTTGCCCTATGATATTCTATCATTGAAAGGCACTATGTCTGATGTAGTCTAACTGGGTTTACATTTTTCTTTTGTCCTAAGAATCATTTCTAGGTCCATGAAATTCAGTAACATCTCTAGGCTAGAGCTTGATGTTGGTCCTACTCTACCATCTTTTCCCTAGTCCTTCCACCTGCAGATTCTTTTCTCTCAAGACAGACTTCTTTTATCCTGTCTTTGAGTGCCATTATCTGATCCATTTATTCTGTTCTCTTCAGTAGCACTGACTATAAGCTAGTGGGTAACAACAGGAAATTTTCCTGTTGTCTGGCATTAAGACTAAGACCCCAAGCTGAGAATAAAAGATGCTGTACATCCACATTCTAAGTTCTAATAACCACCAACAGCTGGTACAAGACATCTCCCTGCGGAGCTCTTTGAGAGGACTTCGAGCAGGACTGGCTCTATGATTATCACCTAATCAATTTAAGAGCCAGAATAGAGAGAGAGAAGACATTGCCTTTAGAAGACTCTAGTATTCAAGAAGAAAAGCTATTTCTGCTTCCTTCCTTCCCCATGGGTCAGGAAAGAGGGATACTTTGCTTGCCAGAAGCCTTTAAATCACCTTGAGTGGGATGGAGCTACACTTCCAGGACATCCAGGGGGGGACATATTTCTTTTTTTTTTTTTTAATGTTTTCTTATTATGTTAGTCACCATACAGTACATCCCTGGTTTCTGATGTAAAGTTCGATGATTCATTAGTTGCGTATAACACCCAGTGCACCATGCAACATGTGCCCTCCTTAGACCCATCACCAGTCTATCCCATTCCCCCACCCCCCTCCCCTCTGAAGCCCTCAGTTTGTATCTCAGAGTCCATAGTCTCTCATGCTTTATTCCCCCTCTGATTCCCCCCCTTTCTTTATCCCTTTCTTCCCCTACCGATCTTCCTAGTTCTTATGTTCCATAGATGAGAGAAATCATATGATAATTGTCTTTCTCTGCTTGACTTATTTCACTTAGCATTATCTCCTCCAGTGCCGTCCATGTTGCAGCAAATGTTGAGAACTTGTTCTTTTTGATAGCTGAGTAATATTCCATTGTATATATGGACCACAACTTCTTAATCCAGTCATCTGTTGAAGGGCATCTCGGTTCCTTCCACGATTTAGCTATTGTGGACAATGCTGCTATGAACATTGGGGTGCATATGGCCCTTCTTTTCACTACGTCTGTATCTTTGGGGTAAATACCCAGTAGTGCAATCGCTGGGTCATAGGGTAGCTCAATTTTTAACTTTTTAAGGGACCTCCACACTGTTCTCCAGAGTGGCTGTACCAACTTGCATTCCCACCAACAATGTAGGAGGGATCCACGGGGGGACATATTTCTAATAAGATATTAACTGCAATTCAAGTTCCTGAGTTCTCAGACAGGTACAGCCCCCCATATATATGGCACATACATAAAACAACTTGATTCTAGTTCTTTATTTTTTTCTAGTTTTTAAAAATTACACTCTAGGGTATTTGTTGTTATTGCTTACCCAGTATCTAAACCTCCTTCCTAACTTAGGGGGGAGCTCAATGTGTGACTTAGTAGGAAGCAAGTTCCCATCCACCCACTATGGCAACTAAGGGGAAGCAAATGGTTCAGCTCCTCACCCCTGCAGCCAGGGCACAAGCATGTGGCCCACGATCAGCCAGCTGGCTCTGTGTCCAGGACTTTGAACCTGAAGCAAGTGAGGCAAAGAAAAAGGAATGCCTAGAATCATTTGTGGTGGCATTGGCCATCAGCATGGAGTCCAATACTGAGCTCAAACAGGACTGCCTTTTTTATTATTAAAAAAAAAAAAAAACCTAGAGTTAATTTCTATTAATTGCAGTCAAGACCCTGAGCACTCCATACAATTAGGATCGCTAACATGTTTTTATTTATTTATTTATTTATTTATTTATTTATTTTTAAAGATTTTATTTATTTATTTGACAGAGATAGAGACAACCAGCGAAAGAGGGAACACAAGCAGGGGGAGTGGGAGAGGAAGAAGCAGGCTCATAACGGAGGATCCTGATGTGGGGCTCGATCCCACAACACTGGGATCATGCCCTGAACCGAAGGCAGATGCTTAACCACTATGCCACCCAGGCGCCCCCTAACATGTTTTTAATATATAGTTATCAGGTTAACTAAACAGTATGTATTATATTAAGATCAAAACACAATTAACAAAAAGCTGTAAAACATCTCATATTCTTTGGTCTTTTTTCTCATACACTCCTCTTTTCTTGGCAACTCCAAAATAGAATAAGCACATTTTTGTTTTTATAACTGTTACCAGATAAACTGGGAAGACCCCAGGCTCTGGGGCCCTGACCGAGCCTGTCCCAAAGGTGCCACCAAAGGTTCTTGGTCTCGTCACAAGAAAGAATTCTAGGACAGACACACAACATAGCAGACAAGCAATATAAGCAGGAAAATTTATTAAAGTGAAAGTACACTGGAGATGTGGGGTGTGGAAGTGCAAGAGCACTAGGCCCTGTGCCTTAGGCTCAGGGTTTCTTTTACCGACAACTGTTAACCAGGGGGTGGAATATTCATGATTTCGGGCCAGGATTTCTTGGAAGCCAGGTTTTGGGTCTTTTCTTACATAGTCAGGGGTTTCCTGTCATGGCACCTGCCATCTTGGGCCTGTCTGGTTGATCGTATAAATGAGAGTATGTGTTTCCAAATTGGATTTCCCTAGATGTGTTTTATTATTAACTTTTAACTTAGCACCTGAGTGTAGTTGGTTCCAGAATTCAAATAGAGAAGCTAGGTGAAATGATTATATAGGTACACCGTTCATACTGCTAAGATTCATTCTGTCAAATCTCTTCACATACCATTTTCCCCCAACAAAGTCAGTGAAATCTACTGTTATTTTATATCCTTTTTGCAAGGGAAAAAATCTGTACCAGCTCCTCACGTTCTCACTCTCAAAAGTTCTGCCCCATTATTTGGGGATATTAAATGCCAACCTCTTGTTTGAAAATACAGGTGACTTTCAATAAAGCAACTGAACTGCAGAGCAATTGATTCTCTGCCTTCAATGAAATTTAGCCACTTTTGCTTCCTTAAAAGTCTCTTAGTAAACCATCTTCCTTTCCTAACCGACTGAGCCACCCAGGTGCCCCCACCATCTCCCTTTCTAAAGTATTTCCTGGGGCTATTTTTTTTTTTTTAATGATTCCCACTCTCATTTTAAAAACCTACTTGAGTCCTGTTACCTTGACAACAAGGTAGCATATTATGTACTTTGTGAAGACTAAAGACAGCAGAGTTGAATCCAGTCTTTCTCATCATTTAAGAGCTCCTTTATGGAGAATTTGTGATACAATGATAAAACAACATTTACCAACAGCTTTAAGAAGACTTAAAATTATTGCCTCACTGACATTTTTAAGAAATGTCAAAGTATTTTCTAATAATATATACAATGTTTATATATAGCAGTATTATTAATCTATAAAATCAAAATCTAAATTTTCCTAGCCTTCTGAGGGATGTACTCTTATCCTCACTTTACAGGTGAGGAAACTAAGGCATGGAACATTTAACTTGCTCAAGGTTACAGGGCTATGAAATGTCAGAGGCTGGTTCAACTCCTAATAGCTTGGGTCCTCTATTTGTTACTGAGTTACTTGGTGTTTGCATATGAATGAAGATTATTTCACACTAAACTTGAAATTTGAATCAAATTTAATATTTGGTGGCAAAAAGGAAAAAACACATCACAAAGAGAATTGTCACACCTTAGGCAAGGCAAACACCCTCAGTTGTGTTATTCAGTCCCAATTGGTTTGGTCTTCTTGCTTCACTACGTGTTAAAGAAAGTAAAACAGGAGAAGGAAAATAGCTAACATTTCTTGAAAGAACCATGTTCTTGAGACCCTTTATACACATTGTCTCACTTAGTACTTAAAACAAGATAGATGCTTTTTATCTTTGCTTGATGATTAGGAACCAAGAGTCACAGAGGTTAAGCAACCTAAAACCATTCAGCGGCAGAGCCAGAGATCAAATGTAGTCTGGCTCTTTCTGCCATACATGGCCATGTTTTTTTTTCTAAATTTGATACCACTGAAAACACAAAAGCCCACACTGAAGTGGGGACTCTCACCTGGCCCGTGTAATTAGCTCCCTCTGAGCAAAAAAACCCATTTTCTTTGGTTCAGATGCTATATTAATTATGTCTTCAGTCTATTGCCAGTGTTGGGAAAAAAGTTTTCCTCAATTCTCTAAGGTTCCCTGACTGGGTCTGAAAATCAAACGGACAGACTAACAAGAGAAAAGCATACAAATTTATTTAACATAAGTTTTATGTGACACAGAATCCTTCATAAGGAAACACAGAGTGGAAGAACAGTTAAACCTGAGTATCTTTAGGGTAAGTTTAATGAATAGTGGACAGTCATGGAGAAATATGATAGGTCGAGGAGCATGAGGTAAGTGTAGTGAACTGGGGGAAACTGAGCAAGGCTTGTTTGTTGGGATTCTTCTTCATGTCCCTGTCCTCAGAGATAAGGGTGCTCCTTGCCTCCAGTACAGGAAGGGCACCTCTCACAAGAGAGTTTTATGACCAATAGTGACCTTCCTGCTTCTGCTGTTTTCTCAAACTCCTTCGGCTTAAAATAATCAATATGTCAAGGTGCCATATTTTGAGGTAGCACTTTCTGAAGCCCATCACCATCTCACTATGGACCAGGCAATGTAATATACTCACACTCTGGAGTCTATTTGATTCCAAAGTTTGTATTGTTTTTTTTGTTTGTTTGTTTGTTTGTTTGTTTCCAAATTATCTTTAACATTAATATTATTTGCATTCCTTCATCACAATAGAATCCCCGTAGTTGAACTTGGGGTTTAAGGAAACAAATTTTGTTATGGTCCTTAAAACACATTTTAAACTTATTTACCAAAACAACTCTACTGAATGACATTGCCATCACAAATTTATTAATGTAATACATAATCTCAATAATTCTACTGCATCTTTAGAGAACTGGACATTTTACAACTTTAAAAATATTTCACTAACATAGAAGAAAAAAGCATCATATTATCACTTTTTATTCATTAATGTTAATTCTCACCAACCCCAAACTTGAAAGGAGATACCTCGATTTTAGAAGAATATATAAGAATAGTGTTTCCTTAATAAGATAGTAGTTTCTAACAGAAATTTCTCACAAATCCCTACTAAAATATCTATAATGCAGGGAAAAGGTGAAAACTCACAACTGATCTCAAGTTTTCTAGAAACACAATTGGGGGTCAAGCCTACATTCCTAACACTTGATTACTGCCTCATTGCCAGCTTTGCCTTTGATTAGTCAAAGGGACCTTAAGTGAGTTGCCAGCCTCCTCTGCCTTAGCTGTCACATCTGTACAATGGGAAAGAAAGTAGAACCTATTCTAGAGCCTGTTGTGAGAACTATATAAGTTTGTGTGCACAGAGCTCTTACAAGGATGCCTGGCAAAGAGTACGCTCTGAGTACACCTTTAGCTGGTGTCAGCTTCCATTACTGTTGTTGTTTATCCAGGGTTTCTGAGAGTATATGGTGCATATCACTGAAGATATACAAGATTAGAGGTGATATTCAAGATTATTGTAGGAGATACTCAGAGGTGTCATTAAGTGGCATGAATTCCATGTAATGAGAAAACAGTGCTCTCCTTTTCAATTCTCACTTAATCTTTCTGATTAAAACAAGATTAAAGTTTCATTTTGGGTGCCAAGAATATCCTTATTATCTCTCCAACAATTGAAAATCTTCTTTAATACCTAAGATAGTAGTTTTCAGACTGTCAGGGAATAATATTCAGCTAGAATTTAATAATAAATTCATTTTAAGCATATTTGCTTTCATAAATATCTTCCATCTCTACTGTTTTAATAACATTTTTATTTAAATAACATAAAGCTTTTCTATAAAATAACTAAAAAATGATGGATCTATTTAAAGAAAATATTACATAAATAACAGATAAAAAGCAGATGTGCCAAAAAAATTAAAAAGTAGATGTACAATTGTGTACATAAAAGACTTAGTTTGGGGGAGCACCTGGGTGGCTCAGTCAGTTAAGCAGTCAACTCCTGATTTGAGGTAGGGTTGTGAACTCAGGGTTGTGGAATCCTTCCCACGTAGGGCTCCATGCTCAGTGTGGATATGGCTTGGGATTCTCTCTCTCCCTCTGTCCCTCCCCCTACTCACTCTCTCTCTCAAATAAATAAATAAAATCTTAAAAAAAAAGATTTAGTCTGGAAAAGACTATAATCCTAATACTGTAAACCAAAAGTTAGCAAACTCATTCTATAGAGACCAAGTAGTTAATATTTTAGGCTTTGCAGATCATACAGTCTCTGTCACAACAACTCAACTCTGCTATAGATAATATGTAAATGAATGAACATGGCTGTGCTCCAACAGAACATCTATCTATAAAAATGGGTGGCAGCTGGGTTTGGCCTATAGGCCATTGTTTGCTGACCCCTGCTCTAAGCTATGAGAGATATTAGGATCCTGAAATAAATGTTTGCTTATACTCAAAGTATTCTTTTCAAGATTTCACTACTGAAACAGGACAATAATAAAATAGTTCATTTGAGATTGGCAGAATTTTTTTTAAAGATTTTATTTATTTATTTATTTATTTATTTATTTATTTATTTGAGTGAGAGCAAGAGCACAGTGTGGAGGAGAAGGGGCAGACAGACAAGCAGACTCCCCATGAGCAGGGAGCCCAACACAGGGCTCAGTCCCAGGACCCTGGGATCATGACCCAAGCCAAAGTCAGACACTTCACCCACTGAGACACCCAGGTGCCCTGAGGTTGGGAGAATTTTAAAATAGTGATTCCTTATTAATTTCTTAAAAGACTATGGCAGAAAGACCTCAAATAGCCAAAGCAATCTTGAAAAAAGAAAAGCAAAGCTGCAGGCATCACAATTCTAGACTTCAAGTTATATTACAAAGCAGTAGTAATCAAAATGGTATGGTACTGGCACACAAAATAGACATATAGATCAACAGGACAGAACAGAATATCCAGAAATAAACCCACAATTATTTGGTTAATTAATCTTTGACAAAGCAGGAAAGAATATCCAATGGAAAAAAAGACAGTCTCTTCAACAAATGGTGTTGGGATAACTGGATAGTAATGTGCAAAAGACTTAAAATGGGGCGCCTGCATGGCTCAGTCGTTAAGTGTCTGCCTTTGGCTCAGGTCATGATCCCAGCATTCTGGGATCGAGCCCTGCATCGGGCTCCCTGCTCAGCAGGAAGCCTCCTTCTCCCGCTCCCACTCCCCTGCTTGTGTTCCCTCTCTCACTGCCAATCTCTCCGTCAAATAAATAAATGAAATATTAAAAAAAAAAAGTATGAAACTGGACCACTTTCTTATATTATACACAAAAATAAGTTCAAAATAGATGAAATACCTAAATAAGAGACAGGAAACCATCAAAATCCTAGAAAAGAGCAGAGGCAATTTCTTTGACATTGGCTGTAGTAACTTTTTCTAGATAGGTCCCCTGAGGCAAAAGAAACAAAAGCAAAAATAAATTATTGGGACATTGTCAAAATAAAAAGTTTCTATACAGCAAAGAAAACAGTCAACAAAACTGAAAACCAGCCTACAGAATGGGAGAAGATTTTTGCAAGTGACATATCCAATAAACGGTTAGTATCCAAAATACATAAAGAACTTACACAACTCAACACCCAAAAAACAAATAATCTAATTAAAAATAGGAAGTAGATATGAACAGACATTTCTCCAAAGAAGACATCCAGATGGCCAACAGATACATGAAAAGATGCTCATCATATCAGGGAAATGCAAATCAAAACTAAAATGAGCTATCACCTCACACTTGTCAGAATGGCTAAGATCAAAAACACAAGAAACAAGTGTTCACAAGGATGTGGATAAAAAGGAACCTTCTTACACTGTTGGTGGGAATGCAAACTGGTGCAGTCACTCTGGAAAACAGTATGGAGATTCCTCAAGAAGTTAAAAATAGAACTACCCTACCAGCAATCACACTACTGGGTATTTACACAAAGAATACAAAAACACTAATTCTAAGGGATACACACACCCCTATGTTTATAGCAGCATTATTTATAACAGCCAAGATATGGAAGCAGCCCAAGTGTACACTGATTGACAAATGGATAAAGAAGATGCGGTATTTAATATGTGTATATGTGTGTGTGTATATGTATGTATATACACATATATCTACTATTTGCAAATGGTAATATTTCATTCTTACATAATATTCCATTCCAGATGTGTGTGTGTGTATCCATTTGCAACAACATGGATGGAGCTAGAGAGTACTATGCTAACCAAAATAAGTCAGACAGATAAAGACAATACCATAAGATTTTACTCATATGTGGAATTTAAGAAACAAAACAAATAAGCAAAGGGGGGAGAGAAAGAGGGAGGCAAACCAAGAAACAGACTCTTAACTGTAGAGAACAAACTGATGGCTTGCAGGGGGGAGGTGTGAGAGGAATGGGTGAAATAGGTGATGGGGATTAAGGAGTGCACTTGCAATGGTGAGCACTGCGTGATTTAAATAGAGAAACAAGGAAACAAAAAAATTTTTTTTAAACATCTATGGCAGACACTTCAGATTAAAAACCAGCTTTAGGAACTTTAAGAGGAAAGAGGATGGATAAACAGGATCCAAGCATCCTTGCATAATTCATATAAAAAGATACATATATAATAAATATGTGAGGTGATGGATGTGATAATTAACTACATGAGAGGAATCCTTTCATAGTTTATATCAAATCATCACAATGTATATTTTCAAGATCTTACAATTTTGTCAAGTATACCTCAATATAGCTGGGAAAACTCCACAATATAATTATTGGTTTCTTTAAAGTGCAAACTAAAGTCACTCAGCTAAATTATTTCTCTTGTAATATTACTGTGTATGTATCTGTAAACTTTTTTTATAATAATTTTTATTTTGTTATGTTAGTCACCATATAGTACATCCCCAGTTTTTGATGTAATGTTCCATGACTCATTGTTTGCATATAACACCCAGTGCACCATGCAATATGTGCCCTTAATACCCATCACCGGCCTATCCCAATCCCCCACTCCCCTCCCCTCTGAAGCCCTCAGTTTGTTTCCCAGAGTCCACAGTCTCTCATGGCTCATTCCCCCTTCTGTTTACCCCCCTTCGTTCTTCCCTTCCTTCTCCTACCGATCTTCCTATTTCTTATGTTCCATAAATGAGTGAAACCATATGATAATTGTCTTTCTCTGCTTGACTTATTTCACTTAGCATAATCTCCTCCAGTCCCATCCATGTTGCTGCAAATGTTGTGTAAGCGTTCTTTCTGATGGCTGAGTAATATTCCATTGTATATATGGACCACAACTTCTTAATTCAGTCATCTGTTGAAGGGCATCTCGGTTTCTTCCATGATTTAGCTATTGTGGACAGTGCTACTATGAACATTGGGGTGCATAGGGCCCTTATCTTCACTACGTCTGTATCATTAGGGTAAATACCCAGTAGTGCAAATGCTGGATTATAGGGTAGCTCAATTTTTACTTTTTAAGGGACCTCCACACTGTTTTCCAAAGTGGCTGTACCAATTTGCATTTCCACCAACAGAGTAAGAGGGATCCCCTTTCTCCACATCCTCTCCAACATTTGCTGTTTTCTGCCTTGTCGACTTTTGCCATTCTAACTGGTGTAAGGTGGTATCTCAAGGTGGTTTTGATTTGTATTTCCCCGATGGCTAATGATTTTGAATATTTTCTCATGTGTCTGTTAGCCATTTGTACGTCTTCATTGGAAAAGTGTCTGTTCATATCTTCTGCCCATTTTTTTATTTGATTATTTGTTTCCCGTGTATTGACTTTGAGAAGTTCTTTGTAGATCTTGGATACTAGTCTTTTATCTGTCGAGTCATTTGCAAATATCTTCTCCCATTCCATGGGCTGTCTCTTAGTTTTTTTTGTGTTTCCTCGGCTGTGCAGAAGTTTTTATCTTGATGAAGTCCCACAAGTTCATTTTTTCTCTTGTTTCTCTTGCCTTTGGAGATGTGTCATGAAAAAAGTTGCTGTGGCCAATGTCAAAGAGGTTGCTGCCTATGTTCTCCTCCAGGATTTTAATGGATTCCTGTCTCACATCAAGGTCTTTCATCCATTTGTGTATGGTGTGAGAGAGTGGTCAAGTTTCATTCTTTTGCATATAGCTGTCCAATTTTCCCAGCACCATTTATTGAAGGACTGTCTTTTTTCCACTGGATGTTTTTCCCTGCTTTGTCAAGATTAGTTGCCCAAATAGCCGAGGGTCCATTTCTGGGTTCTCTATTCTGTTCCATTGGTCTATGTGTCTGTTTTTTGTGGCAGTACCATGCTGTCTTTGTGATCACAGCTTTGTACTATAGCTTGAAATCCGGCAACATGATGCCCCCAGCTTTGTTTTTTCTTTTCGACAATTCATTGGCGATTCGGGGCCTTTTCTGGTTCCACACAAATTTAAGGGCTGTTTGTTCCAGTTCTTTGAAAAAAGTCATTGGTATTTTGATTGGGATGGCATTGAAAGTGTAGATTGCTCTGGGTAGCATAGACATTTTAACTATGTTAATTCTTCCAATCCATGAGCATGGAATATTTTTCCATCTTTTTGTGTCTTCTTCAATGTCTTTCAAGAGTGATTTGTAGTTTCTAGAATATAGATCCTTTATGTCTCTAGTTAGGTTAATTCCGAGATAACATATGATTTTTGGTGCTATTGTAAATGGAATGGATTTCCTAACTTCTCTTTCTTCAGTCTCATTGCTTGTGTATAGAAATGCAACTGATTTCTGAGCACTGATGTTGTATCTTGCCACATTACCAAATTGCTCTATAAGTTCTAGTCGTTTGGGGGTGGATTCTTTTGGGTTTTCCATATAGAGTATCATGTCATCTGCTAAGAGAGACAGTTTGGCTTCTTCTCTGCCGATTTGGATATCTTTTATCCCTTTTTGTTGTCTGATTGCTGTTGCAAGGACTTCTAGTACTATGTTGAATAATAATGGCGAGAGTGGGCGTCCTTGTCGTGTTCCTGATCTTAAGGGAAAGGCTTTCAGCTTTTCCCTGTTGAGAATGATATTTGCTATAGGCTTTTCATAGATGGTTTTTATGAAATTGAGGACTGTACCCTCTATCCCTACACTCTGAAGGCTTTTAATCAGGAAACGATGCTGTATTTTGTCAAATGCTTTTTCTGCATCAATTGAGAGGATCATATGGTTCTTGACTCTTGTTGATATGATGTATCACACTGATCGATTTGCGAATGTTGAACCACCCTTGTGTCCTAGGGATGAATCCCATTTGGTCTTGATGGATAATCCTTTTTTTTTTTTTTTAAGATTTTATTTATTTATTTGACAGAGATAGAGACAGCCAGCGAGAGAGGGAACACAAGCAGGGGGAGTGGGAGAGGAAGAAGCAGGCTCATAGCAGAGGAGCCTGATGTGGGGCTCGATCCCACAATGCCGGGATCACGCCCTGAGCCGAAAGCAGACGCTTAACCGCTGTGCCACCCAGGTGCCCCTTGATGGATAATCCTTTTAATGTACTGTTGAATCCTATTAGTGAGGATCTTGTGGAGAATTTTGGCTTCCATATTCATCAGGGATATCAGTCTGTAATTCTCCTTTTTTTTTTTTTTTAAAGATTTTATTTATTTATTCGACAGAGATAGAGACAGCCAGCGAGAGAGGGAACACAAGCAGGGGGAGTGGGAGAGGAAGAAGCAGGCTCATAGCGGAGGAGCCTGATGTGGGGCTCGATCCCATAACGCCGGGATCACGCCCTGAGCCGAAGGCAGGCCCTTAACCGCTGTGCCACCCAGGCGCCCCTGTAATTCTCCTTTTTGACAGGGCCTTTGCCTGGTTTGGAGATCAAGGTAATACTGGCCTCATAGAATGAGTTTGCTAGTTTTCCTTCTCTTTCTATTTTTTGAAACAGCTTCAAGAGAAAAGGTATTATTTCTTCTTTGAATGTTTGGTAGAATTCCCTGGGGAATCCATCAGGCCCTGGACTCTTGTTTTTGGGGAGGTTTTTTGATCACTGCTTCAATCTCGTCATAATTAATCGGTCTGTTTAAATAATCAATTTCTTCCTGTTTTAGTCTTGGTAGTTTATAGGTTTCCAGGAAGGCATCCATTTCTTCCAGGTTGTTTAATTTATTGGCATAAAGCTGTTGATAAAAGTTTCTAATGATCCTTCCTATTTCATTGGTGTTGGTTGTGATCTCTCCCCTTTCATTCATAATTTTATTAATTTGGGTCCTTTCTCTATTCTTTTGAATTAGTCTGGTCAGTGTCTTATCGATCTTATTTATTCTTTCAAAGAACCAGCTTCTAGTTCTGTTGATCTGCTCAACTGTGCTCCTGGTTTCTAATTCATTGATCTCTGCTCTAATCTTGATCAACTGCCTTCTCATGCATGGGTTAGGCCTGTTCTTCTGTTCCAGCTCCAGCTTCTTGAGGTGAGAATATAAAAACTGCATTTTAGATTTTTCCTTTCTTTTGAGTGAGGCTTGCATGGCTATGTATTTCCCTCTTAGGACTGCCTTTGCAGTGTCCCATAGGTTTTGGACCAATGTGTTTTCATTCTCATTGGTCTCCAAAAATTGTTTAAACTGATTTTTAATTTACTGGTTTACCCAATCATTCTTGAGCAGGATGGTTCTTAGTTTCCATGTGTTTGAGTTTCTTCCAAATTTTTCCTTGTGATTAAGTGCCAGTTTCAAAGCACTGTGGTCTGAGAATATGCAGGGAATAATCTCAGTCTTTTGGTATCGGTTGAGACCTGTTTTGTGACCCAGTATATGGTCTATTCTGGAGAAAGTTCCATGTGCATTCGAAAAGAATGAGTATTCTGTTGTTCTGGGGTGTAGTGTTCTGTATATATCCATGATATATCCATCTGGTCCAGTATGTCATTCAAAGCTCTTGTTTCTTTGTTGATTTTTCTGCTTAGGTGATCTTTCTATTGCTGAGAGTGGAGTGTTGAGGTCCCCTACTATTAACGTATTTTTATCTATATGTCTCTTTATTCTGGTTAAGAGTTGGCTTGTGTATCCAGCTGCTCCTCTTTTGGGGGCATAGATATTTATAGTTGTCATGTCCACTTGTTGGATACATCCTTTTAGAATAATATAGTGTCCTTCTGTATTTCTAACTACAGTCTTTAATTTAAAATCTAATCTATCTGATATGAGAATTGCCACCCCAGCCTTCTTTTGAGGTCCATTGGCATGAAACATGGTTTTCCATCCCTTCACTTTCAGTCTGGATGTATCTTTAGGTTCAAAATGAGTCTCTTGTAGACAGCAAATGGATGGGTAATGTCTTTTTATTCAATCTGCAACCCTGTGGCATTTAGGGGAGCATTTAGGCCATTCACATTGAGAGTGATTATTGAGAGAGATGATTCTAATGATGTCATGTTTCCTGTGAAGTCTTTGTTTCTATAGATTGTAAATTTCTGTTCTGTATCACTCTTGGGGCCTTTTTACTATTATAGAACCCCCCTTAATATCTCATGTAGGGCTGGCTTGGTGGTTATGAATTCCTTCAGTTTCTGCAGATCCTGGAAGGTCCTTATCTCTCCATCGATTCTGAATGACAGCCTTGCTGGATAAAGGATCCTTGGCTGCATGTTCTTCTCAGATAGAGCTTTGAAAATACTCTCCCAACCCTTCCTAGCCTGCCAGGTCTCTGTAGACAGGTCTGATGTTATTCTGATACTTTTCCCTCTGTACGTAAGGATTTTCTTCTCCCTGGCCACTTTCAATACTGTATCCTTGGATCTAATATTTGTGAATTGCACTATGATGTGACGTGGTGTAGGTCTGTTCTCATTGACCTTGGGAGGGGTCCTTTCTGCCTCTTGGACATGAATGCTTGTTTCCTTTGTCAGATTAGGGAAGTTCTCAGCTACAATTTGTTCAAATATCTCTTCTAGACCTCTCTCTTTCTCCACCCCCTCAGGGATGCCGATGATTCTGACATTGGAATGTTTCATTGAGTCAGTAATCTCCTGTAATCTACATTCTTGAGATGGGATTTTTTTGTGCCAAGTTTCTGTTTTAACTTTCTCTCTACCATCCCATCCTCCAATTCACTAATTCATTTTTCTGCCTCATTTACCCTGGCCATCAGAGCGTCTAATTTAGACTGCATTTGATTCATAGCATTTTTAATTTCTGCCAGACTCGCTCTCATTTCTTCCCTTCTATAGTCTCGTTAATATCTTCGTTAATAGTTTTTTCAAGACTACACATCATCTTGACCATTGTTACTCTGAACTCCACTTCTGACAATTTGGTTATATCCATATCCACCAGTTCTGTGGCAGAGGCCACAGACTCATTATCTTTCCTTTGCTGGGGGGGATTTCTCCTCTTCATCATTCTGATGAGGAGAGGTTGCGGGGATGCACAGAGCCCAAATTATTGACCAGGACCCAGGCAGTGTGCACTTGTTTTATAGGGACTTTAGGGATGTGGGCTTCTTTATTTTTCAGCCTGCCTTCTGGGGTTGTGCCTGCCACGCTGATATTCAGGCAACCCTGTTTGGGTAGAGTCATGCTATCCCCTGCGAGGTGGGATGGAGATGGGCACAATGTGTGCTGGTATTTCCGGGCTTTTGTTCTCTGGCGGCTTTCCCTGGCAGTTCTGTGACTCTTCTGATAGTCAAAGCAGTGGTGGCTGTATCCTAGCTTCTGAGAGATCGCAGTCCGCTCTCCACTGAGCTCTCTTGGTCACTTTAACTCTGTTTCTGTTGGTGCTGCCAAAAACCCTGCAGCGTCCCGGGTTGTGCACCCCACAGCCGCTCTCCCAGCCCTCACTTCCAGGGCCCTCACGTCTCTGTCCTTTGTGCTTCTAACACCACCAGCCACCCCCGGTTCCCATGTGCACTCCCGAGCTCCCTGTTTCAGTGTGGTGCACACGTGCTCTGGTTTTCAGTCTGGTCGCACACACGCTCCCAAGCTCCCCGTATCAGTCCGGTTCCAGTGAGTGCTCTGGAGCTCCAGTTTTCAGTCTGATTGCACGTGCCTTCCCAGGCTCATGGTCTCAGTCTGCTTTCTCGCAGGTGCTGGTCCCTGAGTATGGCCAGCTCCCCAGTGCAGGTGGTTACTACTTCCTGGCACCTGAGAGCGGTGGCTCCCTCCCACTTCCATTTATCTTCCGATATCTGTGCGTGGATTCACGGCTCCCCACTTCATAGCTCAATACTCAGCACTGAAGATGTTCGTTTATAGAGATCCAGATGTATCTTCCTGCATCTCAGGCTGATTCTGTGGGTGTTCAGGATGGTCTGGTAGATATCCAGCTTGACTCAGCGGACCAGCTGAAAAAGGGGTCCCCTACTCCTCCGCCATCTTTTCTCCTCCTCTATACTTTTAAAGAACACCCAACAATAGCTTTGCCTCTAATGATAAAAGATAGGCTAAAAATGATCCCACAGACTTTTGACTTTGTGACAAGTTTGCCTTCACTATAAATGAAATAATTAAATTTATCTGTAAGATTTTTGAAATGAAAAAGAAATTTAAAAATAAATAAATAAAATAAAGCACACATGTGTAGCATTCACCAGTCATCAGGCACTATTCTAGCAGTTACATATCTTAACTCACTTTTTCCTCCTAAAAATCCTTTGAGACTGATAGTACTATATTCCCACTTACAGATAAGGAAAGTGGGGCATATAAAATACCTCATAAGTGGCAGGGTGCCTGGGTGGCTCAGTTGGTTAGGTGACCGATTCTTGGTTTTGGCTCAGGTCATGATCTCATGGGTCCTGAGACTGAGCCCCACATCTGGCTCAGTAGGGAGCCTGCTTGAGGAGTTTCTGACTCTCCTTCCACTCACACTCTCTCTCAAATAAATAAATCCTTAAAAAAATTTTTAAATTTTTTGAAAATATCTTATAAGAGAAACTAAGCTAGTATTGGAGTGTGACAGGTAGGCTGAGAGCCTATGTCCTTATGCTGCTGCTGTTCCCACTCAACTTAGGACCCAGTGGTTGATTGTATTCTCCTGAAACTTTTAACTCAGCTGCAAATTTGCTCAGTATGGCAGCAATTTTCTTACTGGTGCAACTGGAAGAAGCTCAAGGGCTTGATCAAGGGGGAATACTCATTGAGCAGGAATAAGAGCAACTGAGAGAAATTTCAGGTAATAAGTTATGAAAACTTTGTGGGACTGAAGTAGTTTCATGGTTAAGTTCCATATCTGCAGACAGCTCAGGCCCATGCGAATCTGGCAAGCTGTCTACAGTGGTTATACAAAGGCAGAAACATGCTGGAGGCTTCATCTTACATGTCCATTAGGCTGGAAGAACATCTTAGTAAAATTAAATTAAATGTTGATTTTAAAACTTAGAATAATACTTCCCTCCCAAGCTCAGCCACTTTTTATTTTTTTAAATCTGGCTACAAACTTACCTTACTGTTGTTTATCAACATCAGTTATAGTTCACCTTCATGAATGTTCTTTTTACAGTTATGTTTTTGTAGAAACACTTTAAGAATGTGTGAAAGTTATTTCTGATGCCTCTCATACATGTCCCATGTGGGCATAAGCATGAACGACAATACCTAGTAGTGATTATGGAAATCAAAAATGAAAGAATTATAGCCTAGAACAATCAGCACAAAGAAAGGTATGCCTTACATACTTCCTGTGCTCCAACTATGGCAAATATGACATAAGATAACCAGCAAATATGACGTAAGATAAGAATTACAAAAACAGCTTTCAAGATTTTTATTACAAATTATTCTGAAAATCAAAAATATATTTTCATTTAAAATTAAAACGTCAGTGGGGGTGCCTGGGTTGCTCAGTTGTTAAGCGTCTGACTTCGACTCAGGTCATGATCCCAGGGTCCTGGGATCGGGCCCCACATCAGGCTCCCTGCTCAGAGGGAAGCCTGCTTCTCCCTCTCCCGCTCCCCTGCTTGTGTTCCCTCTTTTGCTGTGTCTCTCTCTGCCAAATAAATAAAAATCTTTAAAAAAAAAAAAAAGAATGGAATACACAGTCTTTAAAAAAAATGAATAAAAATTAAAATAAAATAAATAAAACGTCAATGGTTTTTGAAATTTGGAATAAACAAAGTGAGTCAAGTAACAAATTTGGGCTGAATGAAGTTTTCTTGTTTTGTTTGTTTCAGTATGATTTCAGCAATCATGTGAATAGTGAAGAAAATGGAGGAAATTTGGGGATATT
Source organism: Ursus americanus (assembly GCF_024610735.1). Lineage (NCBI taxonomy): Eukaryota > Metazoa > Chordata > Mammalia > Carnivora > Ursidae > Ursus > Ursus americanus. The sequence continues at coordinate 33,664,584 of NC_142127.1, read as the reverse complement.
AATCCACCACCCACTGATTCCTGTACAATTGTGCCTAAAGCAGCTGTCAGAGTGGCATCTGGACATGTTCTACTGGCATCAAGAGGGACATCAATAGTCTTGGTCCTCCACACCCTTCCCCCTCTGCTTTCTGACTCCCCTTTTTAATTATTCCTCTTCTTTCCACCATGCACAGTGTTCTCTCCTTTTCTCCTCAACACTCTGAGAAGCTCTGTATTTCCACAGGAATGAATAGAGTTGTCTTTCATGGGACATATGCAAGACAGCAAAAAGAAGAGATATCGGAATTTTTATCCCTTTGCCAAATATTTCTCCTTTTTCTCATCTATTTACAAAGTTGACCCTGTTACCGGAGCTTCTCTCTGTTATCCTTTTAATGAACAGAACAGCAGCAAACAAGGAAAAATTACTGATGAGTATTAAGGACAAAAAGTCCTTAAAATAACTTTTTTTTTATAACTACCTTTTCCCAAAAATGATTAAAGAAGGCTTTCAGAGACATTCAAATTCACATTATTAAATTAAAAGAAACTGGTGGCATTTTAGGACAAAGGAAAAAAAAGATAAAACTGGAGTGACTTCACACATTAACACATCCCATGAAGCTCCATTTTTTATGGCTGGGTCACACATTCAGATTTATAGGAGTCCGTTCAAAAAGGAGAGCACACTTTGTTACATTATTTCGGGTAAACATAAGAAGAAATTACAACAGCTTCTCAGAAAAAGCCCAAGTATTTCTAGAGACCGTGGATAGAAGGCAATGTCCTCGGCATTGTTACAGGAAGCACAGTGAAAGATTTTACAATATACATCGGATCCTATCTTCCAAATCAAAAGTCTTTAGAAGCTACTCTACAAAGAAATTCAGAAGGAAGATGTTGAGCAAAATATGGAGAGCCAAGTGGAGAAATACACCAAAAAAGGTAGAAATTACATAATATCCAGTGGTTAAAAACATTTTTATTACTCTATAAACTCTTATAGTAAACTCTTCTTATACTGTCAGAAATTAGCTTTAGTTAGACTCAGAGGAACTTTGTGTTAGCCCTGCTCTGACAAGAAAAGATAGATCCTATAAATCAAGGATCCTTGACCAATCATCTATTGTCCCTGCAGGTCTCCAAAGTGTATCTTCTGCACACAGGACATTTTGGGGGAGATGATATTTCACTCTTCACTGAGTGTCAGGCCCCAGATCCCTATATGTTCTCCTATCTAGTGAATCAGGTTAACCACCTGTGAGCCCACTCATAAAAAAGTGAATAACAAAAGAGTACTTGCTTTCTAAATTGATTTATCCTAATGTATCAATATTTTATCCCCTAGCAGAGGTGGAAGTAGAGTGTCACCAGTGTAATAAATCTGTTTCATTCATTACACCTTTAAACTAGCTTTTATAAATATCAGACACTACATCACAGCACTAAAAATGAATCACCGCTATGAACAAGAACTGAGCCAATTAAACACAGCACCACAGGTTGCTTTGCTAAAGAACAAATCCCAACTAAGAAGAGGATCCTAGCACTGGAGCCATAATGAGGTAACTCACATTGAAGACAGAGCCTCATTAAACCTCCTGGAATTCTGCTATTTATAATGGTAGTGACAAAAATTCCCTTCTAGTATGATCTATCTTAACCAAATGCTTACTCCCAAGGAGTTTGTACATTAATAAAATTTTATTTGGATATTTAAGATTGATTGATTTATTATTTTAGAGAGAGAGAGAGCATGGGGTGAGGGGCAGAGGGAGATGGAGAGAGAGTCTTAAGCAGACGCTGCAGTGAATGAGGAGCCTGAACTGGGGCTCTATCTCCCTATCCTGAGATCATAACCTGAGCTGAAACCAAGAGTCAGACACTTAACTGACTGAGCCACCCGGGCACCCCTTATTTGGATATTTAAATACTACCTGGGGGTGCTTCAATGGTGCAGTCACTTAGGCTTCCTACTTTTGGTTTCAGCTCAGGTCATGATCTCAGGGTCCTGGGATTGAGCCCCATGTTGGGCTCCCTGCTCAGCATGGAAGTCTGCTAAAGTTTCTTTCTCCCTCTCTCTCTGCCTACCCTCCCTTCCCCATTTCCTCTCTCTCTCTCAAATAAGTAAATCTTAAAAAATAATAATAATAATACTTAAAGATAAATAATGCGCTCTCTCTCTCTCTCTCTCACACACACACACACACACACACAAACACCACAAAGTGTCTACGGATGGTGATAGAGAGTGTGAGAGTAATCCCCAAGTCAAGATTACTCTATTAAAACTTACAACAAAGCCAGTTTTTAGACAAGTGACTTTGACACATACTACAAAAGTTGGGTCCAGGGGCCCCTGGGTGGCTCAGGCAGTTAAGCGTCTATCTTCGGCTTAGGTCATGAACTCAGTGTCCTGGGATTGAACCCCACATTGGGCTCCCTGCTCAGTGGGGAGCCTGCTTCTCCCTCTCCTTCTGCCTGCTGCTTCCCCTGTTTGTACTCTCTTTCTCTATGTCAAATAAATAAATAAAATCTTAAAAAAAAAAAAAGAAGAAGTTGGGTGTAAAATTAGTGAAAGAATTTCACAATATATGTAAGTCAAATCATTATGCTCTACATTTTAAACTCATATAGGGCTGTGTGTCAATTATATCTCAATAAAACTGTGGGGAAATAGTGAAAGGAAAAAATATGAGAGAGCAGGCAAAAAATCAGTATGTGATGAGGTAAGAAGCTGAATGTGTGGCGTGTCCTAGTTTGGGCATTAAAATAAGCACATTAAATGCATTTCATCAACTTTATCTCAAATTCATTCTACCATTTGATCTATAGCATACTCAGGCCAAAATGCATAAGGGGTTAAGTGAAAAAAAAATTTGTAATTCTGTATATAACTACACTCTCTGAAATTTTCTTTTAGGAATCTGTTTCTAGTAAAGCAAGGCTTTTCTCAGCTGCTTTCAGTGTCATGCTAGTTTGATTGAACTTATTCCTTTTTTCACTTTCTTTAGAGTTTTGTTAATTAGTGCTGAGCGTTAACAGACCATACAGATAAGCTGACAAATGACCAAAAACATGTTAATAGAGAATTGCTCAAAATTCCCTTGCCACCACTCAGAAATAATTGGTACCTTCCTTCAAGCTTTCCTAGGAGAATGACAAATCAAGAGGAAATGCCTTTATTTCAAAAGATTTTGATCAGTTCTGGATCATAAAGCCTGGCAATTTATTTCTCCTTTTTTTATTATAAAGAAAATATAACAGCAGTATTTCAAAAGGAATACTGATCAAAGTTAAGGAGTTTAACATCTGTCAAAGTACAAATCTCTTGGCATCTAGAGAACCTCAGAACACAGAGCTGCTGTGTCTTGGCCTCGATCCTTCACAGATGGCACGCTACCTGCGTAAACCACACTTCTTTTTTTTTTTTTTTTTTAAGATTTTATTTATTTATTCGACAGAGATAGAGACAGCCAGCGAGAGAGGGAACACAAGCAGGGGGAATGGGAGAGGAAGAAGCAGGCTCATAGTGGAGGAGTCTGATGTGGGGCTCGATCCCGGAACGCCGGGATCACGCCCTGAGCCGAAGGCAGACGCTTAACCGCTGTGCCACCCAGGCGCCCCAAACCACACTTCTTGGTACGAAGATGCAGATGCACTTCACAGTGATAAAGAAACAGAGTCATCTACCATCATGCAGAAGTAAACATGTAGGTTGCTTACCTATCGGAATTGAGATTATCATAAAAGCTATTAAAAGGAAGAAATAACCTACCTCTATTTGCTGTCCAAGATAAAGACATAATAGGCTTCCAGGAAACTCAGACAAGACTGACCAAAACAGAGGGCAGTGTTGGCAAAATCTGGAAATCTGGGGAACCTATGCGTTCACTACAAAAGCAAAACTTTTAGGATTGGCAACAACTAGAAATTTATTTTTCCCAAGTGGTTTTTAACCACTCCTCTATGCAACAACCTAACATTACCACACGCTCTTGCTATTTCCTTATTATGCATAACATAAAGCAGCATTTTTACTATACTTTGGGCTGTACAGGTTTAATCTTGTGAGGCCCTAGTCTGAGGCATCTGTGATCCATCTTTAAGTGAGATTCTCCATATGCTCTATTAAAATGCATGTGCTTCTTGGAGAACTAAAATTATCTCTTGATTTAGATAGGGATATTTGAAAATAAGGCTCCATTCCCATTTTGTATACCAAATGAATGATTTTTGAAATTCAAATTTACTGTATTTTGTAGCTTATTAGAAGTTGAAATGCTTGAAATGGTTCCATATCAACTTCCAAAGAAGTACAAAAACAGTTAATCTTATTATTAAAAATCACAGAAGCAGTATATAAAGTAAAATGGAGACTTATTTCTAAATATACCTATCTAATTCAAGAGATAGTTGGATCTATTTGAGCATAATTATGTATCTTTATGTATAGGAAATTACTGAGACTAAGCTGGGAAAGTGAGGGTTAGCTACCATCATTCAGCACGCCTCTAGTGAGTAGTAAGATATCTGTCTTAAAGGCATTCAAAATCTTGTTCATAGAAATGAGCATATCAGTTTCCTACCCTGCCAAAGGGAATAGATCTTTGTTTTAAATTTCACCAAATTATTTCTGTGTTTTGAAAAAGCTTGTGCCTTACAGTCTGTTTATCACTTTCTAAAACTACATTTTCCACCAAAGAATGAACGAATTCTTTTCCTCTCTTGGCTTCCATAAATAAGAGGGAAAACTCCACCTAAGCAGCTTGCACATGCAATTTTTTATTACAATGTCTGATCTTGTCCACATTTAATGGGAGTTCATCAGTTTTAGGTTTTCTTAACTCATCTTCACATATGCACAGATAATTTGTGAACATTTGTTAAATCCATCCAAATTTGCACATAGACAATAAGGAGGCTCTACCAGGCTTTTGGCTGGTTGCAGGTGGAGGAGAGTGGCTATAATTCTTACTTGAAAAGAACCCAGTTAATAAGTACCCAAGTTTAGAAACAGATAATTTGGAGAATGATTATTCCAAGACTCACAGAAAGATTTTTCCATTTCTTTCAGTAGCAAATTCCCTAAGGGCTTTGATACCAGTGATTCAACCAGGATTTGTTGATTCCCCACTATGCACCCATTGTTGTAATGAGCAAGAGGGGTCCAGATGAGAAAATCCCAGTTTCTGCCTTCCAGAAGCTCAAGTCTGGTGGTTGAGACAAGTCCGTAAGCAAATAATAATAATGCCACAAACTTTTGTGTATTTTGACTCTTACCTTGTCCCAAAATGAATTTAGGTCACTGAGTTACAATAACTGTGGGATTAAATTCAACATTAAAAGCACAAAGCACAGAAGAGGAAAGGACAAATATGATTCAACTTATCAAATATAGAAGAGCTTTGGGGCACCTGGGTGGTTCAGTTGGTTAAGCGTCTGCCTTCAGCGCAGGTCCTGATCTCAGGATTCTGGGATGAAGCCCCATGTGGGCTCTCTGCTCAGCAGGGAGTCTGCTTCTCCCTCTCCCTCTCCTTCTGTGTTCTCTCTATCTTAGATCAATAAATAAAGTCTTTAAAAAATACATAGAAGAGCTTTGATGATGAATGAGAGGGTAGTATTATTAGTAGGTTGTACACCTGAAACTAACGTAACATTGTGTCAACTATACTTCAATAAAAACATAAAACATTTTAAAATTATAAAGTACAAAAAAGAAAATAAAAGAGTGGGATTCCCATAAAGAACCTATAGATTGGAATCTGGCAGAATAACAAATCACAACTTTGAATATACTTGTATAACTAAATTCTGTGAGTTAATATCTATCAATAATTAGCAGATAAGTAGGTTATACTATTTTGCCATTTCTATCCTCATTCTAAAGAATGTTGATTTCATAGATGGCCATGTAAATTTGCCTATTTAAAACAGCACAATGAAACAGTGTTGGGGGAGAGCCCAGGAAAAAAGGATACATTTGCTTGTGTCTTGTCTATTTCCTCATCTAATTGTTGGGGATTTAAATCCTTTGGGAAAAAGAGACTTCTAAATGAATAGCAAAATAAAGCATTAGACCCGACAAGACTTGTTGAAATCATTATAATTTGAAAGCATTAGCTCCAGAATTCAATCTATACGTAAGACTAGGGGGAAAAGTTACCCTTCACGTTCCATATATAGTTTCAAAGTAGTTACAAGCTGTCTGGTCCATAATAAGAACTTGTAGTGGACATGAGCTTTTTGTCTGACTAGAATTAGAATCTTTAGGGAAGCACCCCTGCTGTCCTTGGCTCCTAATAGCTCCAGGAGTGAGCATGTAACTTAGGTCTGGCCACAGTAACGGATGAGAAATGGCAAGGTGATCCCAGTCAGGCCAATCGAGGTCACTGGCAAGACTTTGGCTAGAGGTATAAGGAAAGAGGTGAAAGCTATATAAATAATGTATGTCTAGTGATGCTAGTGGCCGTCTTCACCTCTACACTGAAGACCCAACTTAGAATTAAGGAGATCCAGAGGAAAGCAGAGTCAAGAGAGAGAATGATGCCGATTCCTGATGACATCAGTTATACTTCGATATAGAGCATGTTTGAAGCTAGCTTCTCCTCTTGAATTTAAGTCAGTCAATAAATTGCTCTCTTTCTCTCTGTCTCTCATTCTCTCTCACTCTCCTCCTGCAGTTGAATATGTACGTACATATATATATGAGTTCTGGTGGCTAAAACTAAATGAGTCTTGATTAACACAGTGCTCAACAAATGTGAGTTTCTGTCCCCTCTTCCTTTCCTTCTTACTTCTTTATGTATTACTTGACGGACTGCCAAAATGGGTACATTAGACTACAGAATATATAACTATAGACTATTGGACTGTGTAACAAACCATTTTGTGTGAAAGGGGACAGAACATTTTTTAAAAGGAATAAATATTGTTGCATGTGAAACTTTTTTACATTACTAATTTCGTGTCTGATTTGTCATTTACAGACAGAAAAAAAGTACCATGCATCTCTAATTTCTCTCTGAATAAAAGACAAAGTATCATGAATTTTTTTAAAAACCTCATTGTAGTACAAGAACACAGATACACACTTTCATGTTTCACAAGCTTAATTCTAGAAACTCACAGAAAATTCCAGAAGGCACAGACTATATTGTGTTATATCAGTATTTAATGAAAGCTCTATTTTTTGCTGAAAGACCTAAATCCAAATTCTTCAACCCCTCTGTGGCTTGTAAAGTAAATATGTCATATCCCACCCTATACCTCCAGAAGGCAGAAAAAAAATCTTAGTGATGTTTCTTTGCTAAATTTCATAGTGCATTAGTTAGATGATATACAAAATAAGAGAAGCTAGAGGGGAGAAAAAAACAAAAATGGTTCTGGTTGTCACAGAATATTCTAAGAAAAAAAATATAAAACCATTTGTGTTTCTACTGATGTTTCTTGGGTTGAAAGACAGTGGGGGGAAATTAGGGAGCAGGCCAAGTTGTTGAGAAACAACATCTTCATGTTGTCAACACTTTATAGGAAGAAAAATCAAAGGGAACTTGCTTCCATTCTGGCCCAGCTAGAATTTGAACAGCATTATGTAGTAGAAGGCAAATTACTCTCTTTTTCAAACCCCGCTCCTTTCTGTGATGTTCCCCTTGAAACAGAATTGGGTCCTTTTCCAAGAACAGGCAACACATATTTGTATATACTCAAATCATTTCATTTGGTCTCAAACCCACTTCTAGTATAGTTACCATTTCTTTTTTTTTTTTTTTTTTTATAGTTACCATTTCTTAAATACCCACCTACACGAAAGGAAAAGATGCTTTTGCAGTCCTGATGCTTGGAATAAGCAATCTAAGCTTTAAACGATGGAATCGGTATTCCTGTAAGAAGCAAGATATGCTTCCAAATAATGTTATACAAGTAAACAGACATATGAGCAATACCACCTCCTTTTTCAGCTAATTTTTGACCTCTCTTCAGGGCACTGGCTCAATATGTTTTCTCCTTCTTCTTTTTTTTTTTTTTGTTTTTTGTTTTTTGTTTAATTGCTACATTAACCACCAGCAGCAGAAAGGACCATGTGCAACCAATCTGCTGCCCAAGTTAAGGCTCTGTTCAATATTTCAGTGTTTCCAAAAATGATGTGCCACTTGTTTGGCTCTGCCTATAATCTTGTTCTCAATTTCTCTCTGCCCTGGGCATCCTCCTCCTGCCACATATCCATATGAGCCTAACTGTACCACATGCAGCGCCAGATGCTAGAAATGCCATGATACCAAAGCATGTGACACCAGGATGATCTGCTCTTTCCCTTATAATTAAATGAGAAAACTGCGGGTATATTGTCTCCCGCTTGGCCCCATCACAAATGCAGCCAACAGATGCCACTGCACATGATTTATCTAAGTACAAAGGAAAGATGTAAATATGCCTCTTAACATTTTTTTTCATCAAGGCCTGGAGCCCCGTGAGGTTGGCTACCTTGCGAAGAAAAGCAGGTGTTAAGGTTAAAGACAGCACACAGCAATACCCAAGGCAACCAGCACCCTGAGGCCTCTGTCCAAAACCATGTCATATGCTTGCCTCATGCTTTCACACACCTGTCGTCTCCTATTGTGAGCTGCCCAGGCACTGGGTTGGCGACATGCCAGGATTAAACCCGCTGGCAACTATTCACTGCATGTCCATCAGCATGTGCTCTGAAAATCCCTCAGACTCTCAGACTTGCCAGCAGCAGCCAATGTTTCCTTTGATAACTGCTACCTCCCAGCAAACCCCATTCAGAACAGATAGCCCATCAGAGGGCACTTGCTTTCATCTCTGCTCTCCCGTACCACTAACAAGCTTCTCTCTAATAACCATATAACGATCACACATTGAAAGAAGGCTTAAAAAAAAAAAAAAAAAGCAAGTGGTGCAAACAAGGTTTGCGGTACAAATTATAAACATGAGGACACTGTGGATAAATTACTGGTGATGCTGGGCACAAAGTGTAACAGTTTGGCTTCAGAAGATTAAGTACAGCAAGAAATCATGAATTTTATAACTTTACCCCAAGTTCAGTCTGTGGTTAGGCCTCTAGCCTTCATGGTATTGATTTATCTTTAATATTAGCATCTAACACTTTTCAAAATTATCCTTCTCCTAGAATTGATGTAAATACCAAATAATTATCACTTAATGCTGCATTATTCTTCAAGAATTTCAGTGTTAACAGCTCAGTGTTAGATACTAAAAAACAATCAGAAGAAATTGTACAGCTACTATTAATTTTCCCAGATGTATATATTCCTTATAAAGGAAGGTTTCAAATTTGGGGGTGTGAATTCACATTTTCAGGCAATTCATGAAGCATTTAATACCTCAAGTAATAACGTAATGGTATCACAATTAGCCAGATCCATCTCCTCTCACAAATATGTATCTGACTTCTCTAAAAATTCCCTATGCTCTGCTATGGATTCCGTGGGAATTTCGGCTTCCTATCCTCTACTACATAATCTCGAAGGAAGAAATTAAAAGAAAGAATGAATCAGAACTGTCCTGTACTTGTTGGGGATGTACAGCATTTTCACTGCAGTCCTGTGCTTGCCTTATCCTCAGCTGTTAGCACTTACCTTGGTGACCATCTGGCACATGGACTTCGCAGCCTGTGTTTCTCCTTGACTTCAGTGCCCTCCTTCCCAAAGCCATCCACAAACATTTCCGATCAACCTCTTCATAAAGCTCTAGTCCTACTAAACTACCAGTCGCATGAGAGCAGAAGCTACCACTCGCTCATTTTTGCAGCTCCCGTAGCATCTGGCAAAATGACTAGCACATACTACACCACTGAGTCTTGACAATCTTTCTGATTTGAGTGCAATATCTCTGAAACCCTTACCTCAGCACGCTCTCTCTCTCCTCCCTGATCACAATCCTGCCATCTGTCTTCCTCCCTGCCTCCAATCACATCTGCACCTCATTCTTAGAAAAACATTTAATGACCGAGTCTTTCGCACTTCTTCCAGTCCATCATGATCTTTCCACTGGCAGCATAATCCCTACACAGTCCTGGACTGCTGTTGAGGCACATTGCTGCCAGCCCCATCACCACCGTCAAAAGCCTCACCCTGTCACCTACTGGCAAACTTAACTCCAAATTAATTTCCCACATAAGCATGCCCTTCCGTTCTATTTCTAGGCTAATTAGGACGTCTCAAGAAAAGTGAAGAAAACATTGGAACCTCAAAAAAGACTTATTTGCTACCTCTCATCAACTCTTAACTTACTCCTACTGATTGATCAGTACTTTCCTCTCCTTAAGCCCTCAATTATTCACACTTCAAGCATGTCAGATTTGCTAATGTTCTATTCCAAAAGGTTGATAGCACATGCAAGTTATATAAAATGGATGTACATCACTGAAATATATTCCATGCAGTTAAAATGGGGAAGAAGATTTGAATTGCTCAATGCTTTTTAAATGTGATAGCCCAGGGGCGTCTGGGTGGCTCAGTCGTTAAGCGTCTGCTTTGGCTCAGGGCGTGATCCCAGAGTCCTGGGATCGAGCCCCACCTCAGGATCCTCCACTGGGAGCCTGCTTCTTCCTCTCCCACTACCCCTGTCTGTGTTCCCTCTCTTGCTGGCTGTCTCTTTCTCTCTCTGTGAAATGAATAAATAAATAAATAAATAAATAAATAAATAAATAAATAAATAAATAAATAAATGTGATAGCCCAATGAAATCTATTTTTGTTGGTGGGGGTGGGTTTCAATCATGTGGCCAACACTTTGGTATGTGACTTTATTCCCAACAAATAATTCATTTGAGAAGTTGAGCAAATGTGTTACCTTTACTGGAAAAAGAAAAAAGTGCTGACATACACTGTCATCTATCAAAGTATGAGACCACCATTCAAACTCTGAAACAAAAACCAAATCTGCAAAGCTTTACTTATTGCTCACCTTGGTAAGGGAGAGTAATACTGGTTAGGCACAGTCTCGCTGAATTAAGCAAACTGCTGATATTAGGGGGTTTTAAGAAAAAGGGGGTGGAGAGCAGGGGGCTGTGTTAGTTACAGAGGCAATAACAGTGTCAAAGGTGACTCGTGTTGGACAAAGACACGTGCTCATATTGGTTATAGAAACAGGAATTGGTTGAGGTCAGCTTTAGATGCACAGTCACTGGAGTGAGTCCACTGCTGATTGGCTGACTTTCAAAGCATGAGGCTGTTACTGATTGGTTGGCTTTCAGAGGTGAGTTCACATAAGCCAATTGTCATTGGTCAATTAGGTTTAAAACCAGTTCTGGTGTCTACCGGTTACCATGTCAGCGTTTTCCTGGGAGTGTAAAGAGTTTTTTAAATTCCCATACTTAAAAAAATGTAGTAGCTATAGTAAATTTTGGTATTGTCAGTATTTTTTAATTCTATCTAGCATCATATACCATTCCCTTAACTAAAACAGAAGATATAACTTGGCGTAGAGGCTTCAGCTGATTCACCGAAGTCTGTCAATCAACTGGTAGTGACAACCTAGAGCAGCATATCAAAAGGGCTGTGAAATTCCACCCAGGCCCAGCAGGTTAGAGTACCATCATTTATGAGCCACGTTTGTTATAAAGAGAAGAAACGAATGGCAGCATCATGCCATGTCTTTTCTGACTCTGCCCTAACTCCAAAAATCACATTTGACTAGGCTGGACTCCATGAATGGTTATGGCAGAGATTAATTTTCACACAAATAAACTGAACTGGCTAACCAACTGGCATCTAAAAACGACAATGACCAGGGTAGAATACAGAGTATGTGTGCTAAAGCAATGAGGACAGCATCAAAATTCAGTGAAAGCTTGTAAATTGAAACAGAGTGAAAGAACAAACATTTGTATCCAAAGGAAGAAAAATTTAATTGGAATACATGTCATTTTTTTTTTTTTACTTTTTCTCTGAAAAAAAAAATTCTAACTTTAATTATGAAACTTAGTGACAATAAATAAAATGTTTCCTATGATTAATTCTTTATGGTCTTTAATTTCAAATTCAAAATAAAATATTTTATTTTTTAAATTTTTGATATATCTTTATCTTAGTCTAACCAAGGGGTCTTAGTCCAATAAATAATATCACTCCCCCAAAAATATTATTGCATACAGGAGTATTCACTTTTCTCTCAGGACTTAACATGTGCATTTTCCACTATTTTATAAGCAAGTCTCAAGGGCTCAGGCTATAATAATTTCTGAATTGAATGAAACACAAATTTGAATTGGACACTTAGTTAAAGAATATGTCACTTTTTAGTGAGGGAGTCTGGCAAACCTTACAATATCCATATATCAACTTATTTTTGCCATCCTGAGCTCATCACTACAAACACAATAATTCCAGTAAGTAAATTTTATAGCTTATGTTTTTATTTTTTATGATCCCAAAAAGGAAAATGATTACTGCTTATAAAAAAAATGAAGAGAAAATGGGGGTTCTAAGGAACTAATGAAATTCATGAATTTAGAGGATTGTTTAGGTCTCCAGAAGTATTCCTCATGATTGTCAAGGGTCTGTTCAATTTTAATTTCCCTCAAATGTCCAGGGCTTAAAACTGTACACCTCTAGTGTTTTCTTTATGACAAAATATCTTGATCTCTCTACTCATCAAGATATGAACAAGAGCTGAGCTCTTGATGATCTTTCTTTATACTCAAATAGTCAATTCAGGGGACAGTAGTAAGCACTTACATCTATGAAGTCTTCTACTAGACACAATGAGGGAAGGATAATGGACTACATAAAGACTGCATAAAAATTACAGATGAGCAGTAACAAAAAATAGGATTTAATATCAACATATAGTGCAAACTGGAAATGCAAAGTTAAGAAAAGGCAATGTCATTCACTAATGGTATGACTAAGCAAATTTCTTAATTTCTATGAATTTTATTCTGCATATTTCTAAAATGGTAACCTTTCTTTCATTGGGCTTTTTATTATTAAATGTGATAATTCAGTTAGAGTGCTTATTCAGTACTTGACACATGACAAGCATTAGCAAATATGAGTAAAGGCATAATGACACTGGGTGTGGCTATCAGGGATGGCTTCCTCAAGATGGTGAAATCCGAGCCAGCTCCCAAAGTAAAATTGAAAGAAAAAAACGGAATCTATTCCCAGTAAAGGCATGAGCAGAGAAATGGAAATGGAAATTTTCAAGAAAGTATTTAATTATCTTCATCTTAGAAATTATGTACTGTTCTGCATATGACCATATTAGCTTTCTTTTTAGTAACGTAGAAACTGAATTGAAATAGATTTTGAAAAGACAGTCAACCTATTACTTTGGCTTCAGACAGGCAGGACCATTTTAAGGCTATTTACCTGTTATTTACTTGAGATGATCAAAAAGAAAAATCATGGCAATTTTCAAAATCTAAAAACCTTTATTTGGTGGCCAAGCCTACCTTTTACTCTAAGGTTAAAATAACGCTTTCTAGAAGTAGCTGCCCCTTGACTCATTCTACAAGGGCACCAGTCCTTTCACAGACTTCTTTCCTTTCCCTACTCGGTCAAGTTATCATTAATGTTTCTGACAGTCTGCTTCATCCAGGGCACTTGCTGAGGTGGAAGGTGTTTCTCTTGAGTGTCTTGATTTATGGATAAAGAACAATATTCCACATGAAAACTTCAATCAAGCAAATGCCTAAAGAAAGATCGCATGCCACAAACAACTTCTATTTGTCCATCTTGGTAGATGAAGATACCAAGTGTTCCTTAAAGTGCATACGTTGTAAGAAGGGACAGGGTTGTTTGTGAAAAAGAAATCTTTTTTAATCAATAAACTTCAAAAAAAAAACAACCTCCAATAAAGTGGATTATTAAGACCTCCATACACTTAGGTTTTTTTAAAAATTTGTTTTCAGAAGGATTAATATAATCAAAGATGAATGTGGACATTTTATTTGCAACAAAAATAGAATAGCTTTCATAAACCAACAGTCCCACCAAAAGTAACTTGAAAAGCTGTAAAATAGTTTTTAAAATATATCTGTAGGCATTGAACTTTTGGAGCATCCAGAAACTGAGGGGCCAAGATCTGAGAAAGAACTAAAATTCTTTGCGATGAGCCCAATATTCTGCACACAGCTTTTTCTCTTGGTGCATTTGCTGAGTCTTAAGCAACAGAAGAACAGGTGATGGCAGGGGCTAAAAACTTTTGCAGAATGCAAATCCTAACAGGAAAAGAAGCCATTGAGCTTACTCATAGAGATAAGAAGAATAAATTGCACTTTGGGCCTGCTAATACAGGAGGCACCTAGAGGGGCATTGGGATCACTGACAGAAGGGAGGCACAGAGAAGTAAGCCCAAACTCACATATGTTCTCCTTATAGCATTTGCCAACTCCTTAACTGCTGTTTATAAGAAGCCTGACAAAATACAAAGACAAAGAAAGTTTGGAAAGTAAAAGAATGAAAAAAATGATATAAGATGTAAAAATTAATTTTTGAAAAGCTGCTGTGATCACACTAATATCATAAAAACATACTTTAAGGCAAGAAATATTATTAGAGGTAAAAAAGGATTCTCATAATGGTAAAAGAAAAACTATAACAATTTTAAACTTGTATTTTTCCAATACCATAGCTTTAAAAATATGTAATGCAAAATTTAACAGAACTAAAGAGGGAAATGGATATATCCGCCATCACAATGGTAAATTTTAAGACACCTCTCTCAGAAGTTGATAGACTAAGCAATAATAAATCTGAACAGTACGATTAACTGGCTTTAATTACTTTTATGAATTCTTAAAGCAAGATAGCAGAATAAACTTTTTTCAAGTGCAATGAAATATTTATCAAAATTGACCAATCATAAAACAAGTCTCAACTAATTTCAAAGGACTTTAATCATTCAACAAAATTAACCTAAAAAACTGAACAGAAAATCACCAACTGTGATTTAGAAATTAGAAATTAGAAAATATTTTAAATTAATGATTATTAAAATACAACATACATAATCTTGTGGAATTCAGCTAAAACTATAATTATAAGCAAAATTTTAGTCCAAGATGACTATTTTAAGAAAGAAGAGTAAAAACCAATGTCCTAAATATTTTATGAAGCTGAAAAATAATAGCAAATTAAATCCAAATAAAAGTAGAAGAAAAAATTATAAAGATAAGAATAGAAATAAAGTAGAAAATAGTACAGAAAACCAATAAAGCTGAAATTTGATACTTAAAAAAAACTAACAAAATTATAAACTCCTATTGAGAAAGATCAAGAAAAAAGAGGGAAAAAAATCCTAAGCAAAATAAGTAAATCAAATCCAGTAGTACATAAAAAAGAAATCATAACCCATTGGGGTTTATTCAAGTAGTACAAAGTTGGTTTATACAACCCAAATTTAATCAGCATATTTGCCACCTTAAAAAGTAAAGGAAAAAAACCATATAATCATATAAATACATATAAGAAAAATTATTTGATAAAATTCTACACTCGTTTTTCATTAAAGAAAACTCATGGCAAACTAGGAATAAATAGGAGCTTCCTTAATCTAATAGAGAATATTTACAAGAAACCTACTGGAAACATCTTGCTGAAATTTTTTAAATTTCTCCCACCTCCACTCTGGAGATCATGAATAAGATGAGTACACTTCCTATCAACACTTCTAATCAATACTGTATTCTTGCAATTAAAAAATTACAAGATATATATATATATATCTCACATACATATAGACACACATATGTATATTTATAATTTTAATATATGTTATAAATACTGAAAAAGGAAGAAAAATTATCATTATTCACAGATAACATGACTGTATGCATAGAAAAATCTAAAAGAATGTTCAGACATTTAGTAGAATTAATAAAAGAATTTGGCAAGGAATCTGTATAAGATCAATATGCAAAAATCAATCTGTATATACTAATAACAAAGTATCAAAAAATAAATATTTTAAAGATACCATTTCCTAAACCATCTAATACCTAGGTATGAATTCAATAATAGATAGTCAGGACTTAAGCACAGATACATGAACTGATATTTTAAAAGCTCTATATAAGAGAAATACCATGTTCTCACATTTGAAGACTCAATATTGTTAAAATGTCAGTTTTCCCAATATTGATATCTATTTGAATGCAACCGCAGTCAAAATCCCAGAAGGTTTTTTTTTTTTAAGATTTTATTTATTTATGTGACAGAGAGACAGCCAGTGAGAGAGGGAACACAGCAGGGGAGTGGGAGAGGAAGAAGCAGGCTCCCAGCGGAGGAGCCCGATGTGGGACTCAATCTAGGAATGCCGGGATCACGCCCTGAGCCGAAGGCAGACGCTTAAGGCCTGTGCTACCCAGGCGCCCCAAAATCCCAGAAGGTTTTAAGGAGGAGGTAGGACAGGTTGATTCTAAAAGTTGGTATGGAAATTCATAGGACCAAGTTAATTCAAAGGACTGAACATAGAAGAAAAACAGAGCTGGAAAACTTACTCCACTGCTATCAGGACTCAAGATAGAAAGCTCCAGTAATTACAATACTACACTTGCAACATAGACCAATAGAACAGAAGAGAGTCCGGAAAGACATATACTCATTATGATGAAGGAGACACTGTGGTATAGAAAGAACAAAGGTTTTTTCAATAAATGGTGCTCTGTTGTTAGATACCTACATAAAAATTAAATATGTCCACTGACACAAATATCAATTCTAAATAGATTGGAGATCTAAATATGTAACATCAGGCAATAAACCTTCTAGAAGATGAATAAAAAAAATATCCTTACGACCTTTGGTAAGCAAAGATTTCTTAAATAGGACAGAAAAGTCACTAAACATAAAGTAAAAGAATAATAAATTAGACTACATTAAAATAGTGAAGTTCTGTGCATCTAAAGATACAGTTATAAGAACAGAAAATTATGCAACAAAGTGGGAGGAGAAATTTACAGTTACATATCTATCAAACTGTTCATATTCAGAATTTAAAATTCTAATTTAAAAATTCTAATTTAAATCTAATTAAGTTAAATTAACTCTAATTAAATCAATTAGAAAAATGACCTACTAGGAGAGTTGACACTGCACAGAAGAGATTCTGCAAATGGCCAATGAACATATGAAAAGTTGTTTGATTTCATTAGTCTTCAGGAAAATGTAAATTAAAACCTCAGTGAGATTTCACTGTACATCACCAGAATGGCTAACATTAAATGACTAATAATACCAAGTGTTGATAAGGATGAGAAGCAATCGGAACTCTCTCTCATACACTAACAGTGATAGAATAAATTGTACAACCATTTTGGAAAATCATTCAGTGATAGATACAATTGAACATATGCATTTTCTATGATTTAGCAAGTCTACCTCTAGATATATATATTTGTGTCTATATATATGTACTCGACAAAAGATAGACAAGATGCCTTACATGAACCTATGTGAATAGCAGCACTATTTGTTATGTAGCCCAAAATTGGAAATAAGCCAAATGTTCATAATAAACAGTAAGACAAACTAACTGTGTTATATTCATACAATGGAATATTAAACCGCAATGAAAATGAATAAACTACTGCCACAACAACAACATGAAAGAATTTTACAAATATACTGGTGAGTGAAAGAAGCCAGACAAGAGCATTCATTCTCTTTTCTTTCATATAAAGTTTAAAACTGACAGCCCTTATAGATGATGATAGACATCAAGACATTACTTACCTTTGGGAAAGAGGGATAATAGACTGGGTAATTTATAAGGATAGGTCTGAAGTGCTTCTAATTGTCTCCTTTTTTTAAGATTTATTTATATATTTCAGAGAGAGAGAGTGAGTGTGCATACACATGTGAGCAGGAGGAGGGGAAGAGGGGGAGGGAGAGAGAATCCTCAAGCAGACTCCCCACTGAGCCTGGAGCCTCACACAGCTCAATCCCAGGACCGGAAGATCAAAAGTCAACTGCTCAACCAAACCAGGTGCCCCCTAATTGTCTATTTTTTTATCTGGGTGGCAGTAAAGAAGTGTATTTGCTTCATGAAAGATTATCAAGCTTTGGATTTATGCATTTTTCCATATATGTGTTATACTTCAATAAAGTTTTAAAAAAAAGATTAATGTGACTACATGAATTTGAACATTGAAGAAACATTGACTGCTATTAACAATGGACATTAAGAATAGCCCTACAATGTAATTGAGCATTCACGGTAAACACTGCTATTTCAGGCACAGAAAAGGCATTCTGTTACAGTCAAGGGGACTAGAACACCTCTCTAAAGATTAATGGAAGTATACCAGAAGACCAGATTTAGATTAGGATATCATAATACCTCAAAATGGAATGTAGAGAAAAAATTTTTCTAGTTCAGAGGAAATAAGTGTTGGATATAGAAAATAAAAGCAACAAAGTCATTTTTCTATTGAAAGAAAATTATGCCAAAGCAAGAAATAAATTCACTAGAACTAAGAAAAACATGGTTTTATGATCATGATTGTTCCTCCTTTTTTCTCTGCTTTCTCTCCCGTCCTACCCTGTCCCCAAACAACTATACCAGCAACATTGTCATCACTGCTGTGTTGCCTCAATTCCCCCAGATAGCCACTGTTGGAGAAGAGAGAAACAAAAAGTTTTAAATAAGAACAAGATTTCTTGGTCACCACTGCTCAAAATGGTCCTTCTGACCAAGACTGTGGTCATCAACCAAATTTTTAGGAAACTGGTTAGGGAACAAATATATGCACAAAACATATACATTTTTCCCATCAAAATGATCTTATCTCTACATCTTAAAAACAAATGAAAGTGGTTTACAGATCCAAGCTCCAGGACAAAAAGCAAGTGTTGGTCTCTTAGAGGTCAACTGCTGCAGAAAAACAAGGGTAAAAGCTCTCCATGCATGTCAGAGCCCATATTCAGGCTCAACATTGAAAGTATGTGTGGGGGCAAGGTTATTCCTATCCGTGAACAGAAGCTAAAATAAAAAGCTGTTAGTCTTGGATCGGGAGAAAGAACAAGGGCTTTCAGGAATGGATGTCCGATATCTCCAAGCCAATAGAAGACATTGTTGAACCGGTAATTCCAAGAACCCAAAAGGAAGCAACTGCCAAATCACCAAGTACAAGGATTGTGTCAGAAGAGAGAGGTAAAACTCTCACGTAACATGTGCTTAAAAGTCAAAAACCATTCTACTACTCCCTGTCTTACTGTGTGTCATTAAGAGGGACAATTTGAAGTTGACTTGACCATAAAAAGAAAGATCAAACACAACACAAATAGACAGACTGTTTTTGGCAGAAGGTACGAAGATCTGTGAGATTAGGAACTCAGGTTACAGAGACACACCTGGGTTTAAATCCCAACCTCACCATTTAATAGCCATGTGACTTTGAACAAGTGGCTTATTCTCTCTAGATCTGGATTTCCTCATCTGCAAAAAACAAAGACAATGGTAGTACCACCCTCTTGAGTGAATGAAATGAAATGATGCATGTAAATCATTTAGCAAGCCCAAGTTCCCAGTAGGTGTTCAATACATATGAGCTTCTATTATTTTCATTATCCAGCATTTGCTAAGTATCTCTTGGGTAGTTTTCTCTCAGAACACTGGAATTTACTGGTTGGCTCTGGGAAAGGAAGCTCTATCACAGAAATGCCTTCAGACAAACTGGGAAGTCTTTAGAATTATTCTGAGAATGACAACCACTCGATTCTTGTAATTGTTTTTCTAACTGATCTTAATTGTAATCAATAGTATCTTACAGAGCTTCACAGTATATCAGCTCCTTGTATCTCCACCCATTTATGGCCCATTGGAAATGCTTGCCATCATACTACAATGGCTTTTCTTTTAAGAAGACATTGACTCATGGAGACAACTTTAAAAAGTAAGGCATCTGATTATTTGGTCCATGCAATCTTGTTCCTATTTTGACTCTCTTTTCACCCTGGATTAGTTGTTAATTGAATTTTAAAAAGTTAAATTGTATAAAGACAAAAATCCCATTCCACATTCCACCTAAAGATTCCTGAGACTGAACTCTGCATGTTTAGCAAATATAAGTGGTCAGTGAGATGTATACTTTCTTTACCCAATATCTGATCAGCGAACCCAGAGTGCATGCCCAGAAACTATGTCAGGGAGACCAGCAGAACCGTTTTTCAATGCCAAACCTTTCCAAATTACACAAAACCTAGACTTTGCTTTTCCTCATTTACTTGAAATTATATATTTCAGGCTATTCACCCAATAGCATATTATACAGTAATAAAAACCAAATTAACAGAAAAATAAAAAGCAATATGGGTAGATCCTAACAATAAGTTAAACAGTAAATCCCAAAAAATTACATACCACATATTACCCATTTTTGTAAAGCTAAAACAACTATAATTACAATTTATAATTTTTAGGGTTAGGCAAACATATAGACATAAAACTACATAAAAAGGACAGAAAGGCAGTGATGAACAATGGCTCAAAGCCATGGATTACCATTTGTGGGAAGAGGCTGAAGGATGGGATAGAGAGGAGAGACATGGTTAGATCAGATTTTGCACCATTAGATAAAGGTTATTATCAAGGACCTAGCTTTGGCTTTGGATACCAAATTCGTGGATGCTTATTACATAATTAAAAGTAACTGTATCAGTCTGTGTATCAGCCAGGATCCATTCAGGAAAACAGAAACCACACCAATTATTTTAACACAATTTAATATCAGAAAGTGGTTAAATAAGTATTTGAGGAATTAAAAAGCCTAAGAGAACATGAAAGTAGCACAGCTATAGTAACACAGGAATCAGCTACCATCCTTAGGGCTAGAAGAACAAAAGGAAAAGATCAGGATTATAAGAATCTCAAAGCCCAATGGAGGGGCCATGGGGAGTCTTAAGAGGGGGCCCTACCAGACTTGAGCTAGCCATTCTGAGGAGGCACAATAAAGCTAGTCTTGAAAATGCTAAAAGAAGCTGGAAACTGGGGGTGCCCGGGTGGTTTAGTCATTAAGCATCTGCCTTTGGCTGAGGGCGTGATCCCAGGGTCCTAGGATTGAGCCCCGCATCGGGCTCCCTGATCCACTGGGAGCCTGCTTCTTCCTCTCCCACTCTCCCTGCTTGTGTTCCCTCTCTCACTGGCTGTCTCTCTCTCTGTCAAATAAATAAATAAAATCTTAAAAAAAAAAAATAAGAAGAAGCTGGAAACTGGAATCAACTGTGTCAGGGTAGGAAGCCACTGTTGAACAATCCTGATAGGAACAACAAACAAAACAGGAAAGAGAAGGCCCTTTGCCATCCTCCTGCTCTCTGGTCTCTCTGTAGGTCCCTATTGGTGGAACATAACAGGAAGCCAGCTGGTCCAGGAGGAATATGATTAGCAAAATCCTAGCCCCAGAAACATGGTAGAGAATGGTGTGTTTAGCCCTGAGAAACAATAGCTTACTAACTGTCATGGACAGGTATACTGTCCTGACAAGTCAAATTCTCCAACACAATAAAAGTGTATTTCCTGCCCATTTTCCATATCCAGTGCAGGTCAATAGGGAGGATCTGTTCATCAGAGCCACTCAAGACCCTGGCCTTAGGGAAGTTTCTACAATCACCACAGCAGTGGGAAAGATGTTCGGATTATACACTTGCTTTAAATGCTTCTGTTCAGAAAAGAATCATATCCTATATGTTCATGTTTTGTTGGTCAAAGCAAGTCTGTGACCATGCCAAAATTCAGAGGGAATGGGAAGGATAGTCCATGCCCAAAAGGCTGAGAAAATGAATAAAAATGGTCCATTCGTGGGCTAATAATGAGCATGTGTTTTAAACCAAGAATCACCATTAATCCAATTCCAGGCACCTGAACACACACACACACAACCACACAGACACATGTACACACAGGTGTGCACTTTATAAATACACACCGACTCTAAATCAAAACCTTGTCATGTTACAATAAATATTCCATAGGAGCCACAGTGAGATATACCCAGTCTCCAAGATAGTTTAATGACTTAGATTGCATATCTGCAACATTACGTTTAAAATTTTGTCCCCTAGACTGAAGTACTAAAGAGAGAACATGTTGAAAACCTTAAGGATACTTTTATCAGATTTAAAGAAAAATGTAACAATGCAAGAAGGATTTTCCTGACATGAAATATGTTGATCCCCTTGACAGGACTGCAGTGAACAAGGCTGAATTAGGCCAACAGTTCAAACTGGTTTCATTCTAAGTGCCAGTGTCCAACGCATGATAGGGGTGACTGGGTGTAGGATCAGACAGCCTTCTCACGCAATACTCTTACCTCATTTCTCCCAACTGTGGCCATGAGCTGCTTCTTGAAACTTTGAGAAGCCACACTTTTCTAGCTGGTTATAGCCAGTAATCATGTTTCACCTTTATCTTTAATGAGTCAAGAGCCACACATGTAAATCTCCAAATCTCTCCTCCATGTGACTAATTCTTTGAGGAGTAGATTTGCATTTTTTTTTTCTCTAAACACTCTGGTTTAGCCTGTATCCTTGAGACAGTCACATACACAAAATGGAAGACAGCACATACCTGCCAATTTCACACTTCTAAAAATAAGTTTCTTGGCAGAGGCAGAAAAATGTGGAAGGTCTTTCATTTTCCAATGATGAGAGCTACTGTCCCACCCCCTTATATTTTTTAGCCAGAATACAGACAGTAAGACAATCCCGACGAGCCAAGGTGTAGCTCAGGCAAGTGTGTGTGTTAGCACAGATCCTGCTAATGAGCAGTCAGACAGCCATGCTGTGCTAGAACGTTAAAACGGCCCTCTCCCAGGCTCACAGTGTTAAACCCCTAAATCCTATCCTGAGCGTACACGTAGACTTGAGATAGAAGGGAATTTATGCAAAGGGGGAGGAGTTCTAGTGACCAGAAGGACCCTAGTACGTCCTGGCATCCCCCGACCTTGTCCCTAATAAACCAGATCACTTTAGTTCTCAGGGTCCTTTCAGGATGCCTCTTTTAGAGGCATTACTCCATGGCTTCATCTCTTTTCAACTAATCATCCTCCTAACAGCACCAGCAGGTGTGGCTTAGGTGCTGTGTTTGGCCGGACTCTTGGAAAGTTCAGGTGGCAGAAACCCAGTTCAAACTGCTCAGGCAGAAAAAGTCCATTTTGACTCAAACCTGAAAATGTGTCCGGCATGATTGGGTCCACAGATTCAATCAACAACGTAGTCAGGAATCTGGCTTTGCTCCTCTTGGATCTGCTCTCCTCTTCCTGGCTTCACTCTCAGGTGGGCTCTTCCAGTATGGTGGCAAAGGTGGCCACTAGGAGCTCCAGCTCCATTCTGTCAGGTTAGGAGTCTTGGCTTCTTTCCCAAGAGCTCCAATAAAAGTCGGGGCAATGTGTCTTTCATGACCAAATCCTGGTCATATAAGGAGCCAGGGTCATGGTCAGCCTTGTCCATACCACTTGGGCTGTGAGTGTTGAAGGGTATATGTACAAAGAACAATCAGGGAATGGATGCATGAACAAAAAAATCAATATATGCCGAGTACCAGCAAGGATGATTTAAGGATGCAGCTGAAACTAGGAGTTCTCACGCAATGTCCAGTCAGTCTCTCGGGTCCATTCAATAACACAAAAGTGCAGCAAAAAATAAATTCAAGACGTAGTAAGGGGAAAATAATAGTAGTCTGCTTTATTTTTAATAGCATGGAAGAAAAAAAGGATAGAAGGAGGGAAGAAAGGATGGAGGAAGAGAGGGAAGAAAAGAGGGAGGGAAAGACCAAACAAGACTCAAAGCTAAAAAAAAGTAGACTTCTAAGCGTTATGCCTAAAATTTTAAGACGCCCCATACCTGCCCTAGGATTACTGTCAATTCCTGGGATGTTTGTGTTCTCAAGGTGAAGTCGCTAGATGGCCTGTGCTTCCTTTTGCATTCTGTACAATCCTTGTCACATCTTGACTTCTGCCCCACTTATCTTTGCAGCAACAAAGGCAAACAGTTTAAGGCAGATCTCATTGGCCTGTGGGTAGTAGCTGTGATACCCCAACTGATCAGGGCCGAGGAAGTTGTCTTTTGGATTTCCCAAATCTGAGCATAGACCCAGGATGTCCCTGGAGTCTCAGTGCACACCCCTCTCCCCCGGAAAGCAGTGATGGGAGTGCCTCAGTTTCCTCTAAAACACAGCCCTCCAGCTTCTACCTATAGCTCCCATCTCCACAGAGGTTAAAACTCAAATCCTTAAAGCTAGCAGGAGGACCAAAGCTGAAGCAAAGGCCACACCAGCCCCTCACTCCTAAGCCCTCCAGGAAAACTTTCTCCTTCCTTCATCAAGCAAAATCCTTGCAGCAAGTTTATTCAAACAGATCCACTTTCCATTCTCTTACCAGGTGAATAAACTTTTCCTAGACACTACTGAATACCAACCTAAGCCCAAGCCAGGATCTCTGATAAGCACTGACAAACATCAAACGGTCTCCCCAGCCATGCATGAAAGGATTCTTTTGGAGGCATATTTTCACATAGGGTCTTCCTAGATTTCCTCCCTTATCTCACTGTAAGACAGTTAATGGCCCTGATTGCTTTCTCAAGTATCTCATCCATTAACTGTATGAAGGATCATTGAGTTACCCCTAGAAATGCCAGATGGCATTTTGCCCAAATAGGGCTTTTTTCCTATCATTGTTTTGTCCTCCTTTTTCATCATTTCTAATCTTCAGTACATTTTTCTTCCATCTGGGTCCACAGCCCCAGGCCAGATTATCATCTGTATTTCTCTCTATATATCTCACTTTCCTTGCCCCACTTCGGAAGTAGCTACACTTAGAACAAAGTACCAGAGCAGAAGTCACCAATTTCTTCAGTGCAGCTGCATCTGCACACGCCTTGAATGTTTTGGTCCAAAAGCTCACCAAGCAAGGAAAATTAAGGTTCAGATTCAAAAGACAGGAGACCTTAGAGCATCCTACTTAATTTACAAAGAATGCATCAAATGCATGAAGGAAGGCACAAGGCTGTAGCTCAACTGTGAGTCACACGAGATGAGTGGAAAAGTGGGCAGCACAGCACCAGCACCATATAAGGAGCAATGGTAAAAGGAACTTCAGCATAGTCCAGACAACCAGACACTGTGCAGAACACAGAGGCACAACTTTGGCTCTGCTCCAAGTGTATTAAAGTAAACAACAAACAAACAAACAAACTAGAGAAGCTCTTACCTAAAAGGCACATTGTCCTTTTGAAGAAAATGGCAAACAAGGAGCAGAAATTAGAGACCTACTGACTTTCTTTTCCCTCCAATATCCTGAAGTAATCTAGAAACAGCTTCCTAAAGCTCTCATTCTCTACTTGACAGCATTCTAATGAAACGTCATGCTTTCAGCTTACTTACTTATTTAATGTCCCAGCAACAGTGCCCCGTTGGAATTCACCTGGGAGTCTTGGCAAGCAAAATCATGCAGCAAATCTTTGGTGGCTGAGACATACCACATTTATTGTGATTAGAAATGGAGATTCTATGAAAAGAAAAATTAAAGAACAAGAACTTTAATCAGAACCAGATCAGATGTTTGATAGGGCTAATCACAGAACACGTTTTTAACTCTGTAAAGATTAACTGAGCCTTCAAAATTACCTGTGCTTCAAAGTCTTCCCAGAGAGCAGCAGAAAGATCTGTATGAGGGTAGAAATTTGTGTTGGAGCTATGGAGAGTTCAGATTTCACTCCCTGTGGAAGGCATGGAAAGAAGCAACCAGAGATGGTCTCCTCACCTGGTTTCTTGAGTGCATTTACTTCCTACTTCATTCTTCATTGACCCTGCACCTTAATCCTCCCCCAACTTCCCCTTGTTATACAACAAAAAACAATCTTAAAAATAAAAGAATAAAACCTACACTTTGCAAGTGACTTGCATATATATATTTAATAAATGCTGTTGATTGGAAAAATGAAAAAAAGGAAGACAGGGAGGAAACGAGATAAGGAAGGAGGGAAGGAGCAAGAGAAAGAGAAAAAGGAAAAACAGAGAGGGGGGAGAAGGAAAAATAATAAACTCAATATTCTCCATGTTCAATGTAAAAAACATTACCACTTTTACTTTATAAAGGAAAAAACGGAACTATCAATATATTTGATCCTGACTTATTAATTTATTTATATTTAAAATGTGTAAAGAGAAATTTTAGGTCATTTTTCTTAACACTTCATGCAACACATTTATTAAGAAAGGACAAAGTTAAATAAGAACACAACTGTTCTAGAAAGTTTCGACATATAGTCTTAGAGCCCAGGAAAGTGGAAACATCTAAGTATTCCATGAGGGTATGGCTACTAAGTGATTTTGCAGAGTCTTTTTCCTAAAGATAAGAGGAGAATTCTTGTCCATAATTCTGTGGTCAGCTTTCTAGTCCAACCTAAGACAGGAACCATAAGGTGCTCACAAAAACTTGATCACCTCTATATCTTACACTCTCCTTTCTTTACAAGATTATCTTGTTTTAAGGAGGAAAGTAAAATGCTTTTTCAAGTATTTATTAGAGGCAATCCAACTACCTTTCAAAGTTGGAAGAAAATGTGATTTCCTGAGTTTCTGAAAAGCAAAGACATTGAGAAGAAATGTAAGTTTCAGTCTTTGAAAACACAAGTAGCAGTGGCAAACATTCTGATCCATTCATTTTCTGAATTTGGCTTTAAAAGTTCAGATTTGAGTTTTGTCAGCCCTCTACTTTCCTCTCCATCACAGACAGATAATCTCTATTCTAAAGGAAGCCCAAGTCATCCAAAGTTTTATTGGTTAGGCTTAATATTGTGAAAAATACAGAAATAAACTTCAGGATCTGTGAATTATAAGACATATGTATAAGTTCATTCACAACTCCTCAACAATTATTCCATGGCAGCAATGAGAAACTTAAGCGCTGAAACCAGGGATTACACAGGCCTTAAAAAATGAACAATAAGAAAAACAAAAACAACTCCAATTAGGCATGGAAGGAACTTAGAAGTTGCCACTTCATCCTAACAAGTAAAAAGCTCAATACAGAGGGGAGCCTGGGTGGCACAGCGGTTGAGCGTCTGCCTTCGGCTCAGGGCGTGATCTTGGCGTTATGGGATCGAGCCCCACATCAGGCTCCTCCACTATGAGCCTGCTTCTTCCTCTCCCACTCCCCCGCTTGTGTTCCCTCTCTCGCTGGCTGTCTCTCTGTCGAATAAATAAAAAATAAAATCTTTAAAAAAAAAAAATTCAACACATGGAAAAATCAACAACTCTTTGTAGATCCATCAGAAATGTGATTCACAAGGCAAACCACTGCCCTGAAAATTGGAGAGACTAATGGAGAATCACAACCTGCTGCAGCAGAAATCCATGAGCAGAAACCACCAGGGAGTCAGTGCCAGGGTAGGAAAACCTGAACTGTAATTGATGGATTGCTGGAGGCTCAGTGTGGACCAGTCAGAGTTAAAAACTCCAGGGGGGGTCAGCAAGGGGGTTCCCACACTTTTGTGAGTTTTACCTCCAGGAGCTCTACCAGGGCCTCACAACAAATACCAGAGAAAAATTCCCTGTGCTTCCAGCAAGGAGAGGGGAATAGGAAACATTTTGAAAAACACAGAATATTCTGTTCTTCTTAACAAGATCTGCTTTCAGGAAAAACAACTTTACCAGAAAAATTGAAGAACATTTTACAATTTTAACCTACTGGGGATTTATCAGAGCCTAACCTACCTGGATGAAGGGAAATATCCAAGTCCAGGAGGCTTTAGGCTCTTGAGGGAAGGAAGATACCCAACTCCAGGCCCCTCCAGCCATCCTGTCCCAGTTAGGGGGGTGGGGGGGTGGATTGAAAAGCACAGGTGAAGTTCACAGTCCACAGGCAAAAGCTCACCAAAAGACTGAGACCTAATCATAGGACTACAGAACATTCCCCTTCTCCGCACTTCACCACTACATTACTAAAGACTTATAGAACACAGTTCCTTTTACCCAGTACATGTCCACCTTTCAAGAAAAAGTTATAAGGCATACCAAAAGGCAAAACACCATTTGATGAGACTGAACAAGCACCAGAATTAGACCCAGATACGCAGGAATGTTGGAATTATCAGACAGGTGATTTTTTAAAACTATAATTAATATAATAAGGACTTCAGCGGAAAAGTGGATAACAAAAAATAGATGCATAATTAGTCCTCCAAAAATTACACTGAGGCATATCATATTCAAACTTATGAAAATCAAGGATAAATAAAAAATATTCAAAGAAAACAAAAAGAAAAATATCTTACCTATAGAGGAGCAAGGTAAAAATTACATGTGACTTCTCTTCAGAAATCAAGCAAGCAAGAAGGTAGAGTGGAATATTTAGCATGTTGAGAGAACAAAACCTTCAACCTAGAATTCTGTACCCCAGGAAATTAGCCTTCACAAGTGAAAAAGAAATAAAGACTTTCGGAGACAAACAAAAATTGAGAGAATTTGTTGCCAGTAGGCCTGCCTGGCAAGAAATGTTAAAAGAAGTTCTACAGACAGAAGGAAATTGATGTCAGAAATTTGGAACTACATAAAGAAAGGAACAACAGGAGAGAATGAATAAGCAAAAGTAAAATAAAATTTATATTTGTCATAAATGATCTAACAGATAACAGTTTGTTCAAAATAATAATAGCAAAAACGCATCAGGTTATATATAAATATATGATCATGTGAAATGAATGACAATGATGATATAAGAGATGAGAGGGAAGAAATAGACATATTTTGTCATTGTAAGGTACTGGCACTACCCATGAATTGGTATAATGTTATTTGAAAGTGGTCTTGGATTGGTTGTAAATGCATATTGCAAACCCTAGGACAACACCTAAAATGAAGTAAAAAGATAAATATAATTGATATGCTAAGAAAGAAGAGAAAGTGGAATCATTTAAAATGATCAATTAAAACCAGAAAAGGAAGAAAAAGAGTGAAAGTTCCTAAAAATAGGAACAGAGAACAAGGACCACATATAGAAAACAGTAACATGGCAGATATTAATCCAACTATATCAAAAATCATTTTAAACATCAATGGCCTAAATATATCAGCTGAAAGACAGAGATTATCACAATGGATCAAAACACAAGACCCAACTGTATATTATCTACAAGAAACCCACCTTAATTTTTTAAAAGATTTCATTTAAATTCAAATTAGTTAACATATAGTGTACTATTAGTTTCAGGGGTAGAATTTAGTAATTCAACACTTGCGTATAACACTCACTGCTCATTACATCAAGTGCCCTCTTTAATGCCCATCACCCAGTTACCCCATCCATCCCCCCACCGTCCTTCCAGCAACCCTCACTTTGTTCCCTATAGTTAAGAGTCTCATGGTTTGCTCCCTCTCTGTTTTAATGTAATTTTATTTTTCCCTCCCTTCCCCTACGTTCATCTGTTTTGTTTCTTAAATTCCACATATGAGTGAAATCATACGGTATTTGTCTTTCTCTGATTTATTTTGCTTAGCATAATACACTCTAGTTCCATCTAAGTTGTTGCAAATGGCAAGATTTCATTCTTTTTATGGCTGAGTAATAGTCCATTATATGTGTATATGTATATATACCACATCTTCTTTATCCATTCATCAGTTGATGGACATCTGGGTTCTTTCCATATTTTGGCTATTGTGGACATTGCCACTATAAACATTGGGGTGCATGTGCCCCTTCAAATCACTACTTTTGTATCTTTTGGATAAATACCTAGTAGTGCAATTTCTGGGTCTTAGGGTAGTTCTATCTTTAACTTTTTGAGGAACCTCCATACTGTTTTCCAGAGTGGCTGCACCAGTTTGCATTCCCATCAACAGTGTAAGAGGGTTCCCCTTTCTCTGCATCCTTGCAAATATCTGTTGTTTCCTGAATTGTTAATTGTAGACATTCTGACCCATGTGAGGTGGTATCTCATTGTAGTTTTGATTTGTATTTCTCTGATGATGAGTGATGTTGAGCATTTTTTCATGTGTCTGTTAGCCATTTATATGTCTTCTTTGGAAAAATGTCTGTTCATGTCTTCTGCCCATTTCTTGACTAGATTTTTTTGTTTTTTGGGTTTGAGTTTGATAAGTTTTTATAGATTTTGGATACTAACCCTTTATCTGATATGTCATTTGCAAATACCTTCTCCCATTCCATAGGCTGCCTTTTAGTTTTGTTGATTGTATCCTTTGCCGTGCAGAAGCTTTTTATCTTGATGAAGTCCCAGTCGTTCATTTTGCTTTTGCTTTCCTTGCCTCCAGAAATGTGTCTAGTAAGAAGTTGCTACAGCTAATGTCAAAGAGGTTGCTGCCTGTGTTCTCCTCTAGAATTTTGATGGTTTCTTGTCTCATATTTAGCTCTTTCATCCATTTTGAATTTATTTTTGTGTATAGTATAAGAAAGTGGTCCAGTTTCATTCTTTTGCATGTTGCTGTTCAATTTCCCCAACACCATTTGTTGAAGAGGCTGTCTTTTTTTCCATTGGATTTTATTTCCTGCTTTGTCAAAGATTAGTTGACCATAGAGTTGAGGGCCCATTTCTGGGTTTTCTACTCTGTTTCATTGATCTATGTGTCTGTTTTTGTACCAGTACCATACTGTACTGATGACTACAGCTTTATAAATATAGCTTGAAGTCCAGAATTCTGATGTTTCCAACTTTGGTTTTCTTTTTCAACATTACTTTGGATATTTGGGGTCTTTTCTGGTTCCATACAAATTTTAGAATTGTTTGTTCCAGCTCTGTCAAAAAGGTTGGTGTTATTTTGATAGGGATTGCATTGAATCTGTACATTGTTTTGGGTAGTATAGACAATTTAACAATATTTGTTCTTCCAATCCATGAGCATGAAATGTTTTTCCATTTCTTTGTGTCTTCCTCAATTTCTTTCGTCAGTGTTCTAT
The DNA here is from genome assembly GCF_024610735.1 of Ursus americanus. Classification (NCBI taxonomy): domain Eukaryota; kingdom Metazoa; phylum Chordata; class Mammalia; order Carnivora; family Ursidae; genus Ursus; species Ursus americanus. The sequence goes on along the minus strand of NC_142127.1, from coordinate 33,633,706 downwards.
AGTTTTCAGAGTACTGATCATTTACCTCTTAGGTTAGAGAGGTATCTTACTATTTTTAGTGCAATGGTAAATGGGACTGATTCCTTGATTTGTCTTTCTGCTGCTTCACTATTGGTGTATAGAAATGCAGCTGATTTCTGCACATTGATTTTATATCCTACAACTTTGCTGAATTCCTGTATCAGTTCTAGCAATTTTTGGTGGAGTCTTTTGGGTTTTCTACATAGAGTATCATATCATCTGCAACTAGTGAAAAGTTGACTTCTTCCTTGCCTATTTGGATGACTTTTATGTCTTTTTGTTTTCTGATTGCTGAGGCTGGGACTTCCAGTACTATGTTGAACAACAGTGGTGAGAGTGGACATCCCTGTCGTGTTTCTGACCTTAGGAGAAGAGCTCTCAGATTTTCCCCATTGAGGATGATATTCGTTGTGGGTCTTTTGTATATGGCCTTTATGATGTTGAGGTATGTTCCTTCTAGCCCTACTTTCTGGAGGGTTTTTATCAAGAAAGGATGCTGTATTTTGTCAGATGCTTTTTTTGCATCTATTGAGAGGATCATATGGTTCTTATCCTCTCTTTTATTAATGTGGTGTATCACATTGATTGACTTGCAGATGTTGAACCACCTTGCAGCCTAGGAATAAATCCTACTTGGTTGTGTTGAATAATCCTTTTAATGTGCTGTTGGATTCGATTAGTTAATATCTTGGTGAGAATTTTTGCATCCACGTTAATCAGGCATATTCACCTGTAATTCTCCTGTTTATTGGGGTTTTTGTCTGGTTTTGGGATCAAGGTAATGCTGGCCTCATAGAGTGAGTTTGGAAGTTTTCCTTCCATTTCTATTTTTTGGAACAGTTTCAGAAGAATAGGTATTAATTCTTCTTTAAATGCTTGGTAGAATTCCCCTGGGAAGCTATCTGGCCCTGGACTTTTATTTGTTGGGAGACTTTTGATTACTGATTCAATTTATTTGCTAGTTATGAGTCTGTTTACATTTTGTATTTCTTCCTGCTTCAGTTTTATTAGTTTGTATGTTTCTAGGAATTTATCCATTTCTTCTAGATTGCCTAATTTGTTTGCATTTAATTGCTCATAATATTCTCTTATAATTGTATTTCTGCAGTGTTGGTTGCCATCTCTCCTCTTTCAGTCATGATGTTATTTATTTAGGTCCTTTCTCTTTTCTTTTTGGTAAGTTTGGCTAGGTATTTATCAATTTTGTTAATTCTTTCAAAGAACCAGCTCCTAGTTTCCTTGATCTGTTCTTGATTTCTATATCACTGATTTCTGCTCTAATCTTTATTATTTTCTTCTCCTACTGGATTTGGGCTTTATTTGAAGTTCTTTTTCCAGCTCTGTTAGGTGTAAGGTTAGATTGTGTATTTGAGACTTTTTTGTATTGCTATATACATCCCTCTTACGACTGCCTTTGCCACATCTCAAAGGTTTTAGACTATCATGTTTTCATTTTCATTTCCTTCCATGTGATTTTTTTCCTAATTCTTATTTAATGTCTTGGTTGACCCATTCATTCTTTAGTAGAATGTTCTTTAACCTCCATGTATTTGCGGTCCTTCCAAACTTTTTCCTGTGGTTGACTTCAAATTTCATAGTGTTGTGGTCTGAAAATATGCATGGTATGATCTCAATCCTTTTGTACCAGTTGAGGCCTGATTCGTGACCTAGTATGTGATCTATTTTGGGGAATGTTCCATGTGAACTCAAAAAGAATGTGTATTCTGTTGCTTTAGGATGGAATGTTCTGAATATATCTGTTAAGTCCATCTGGTCCAGTGTATCATTTAAAGCCTTTGTTTTCTTGTTGATCTGTTTAGATGATCTGCTGATGGCTGTGAGTGGGGAGTTAAATCCCCTACTACTACTGTATTATTATCAATGAGTGTCTTTAAGTTTCTTATTAATTGGTTTATATATTTGGCTGCTCCCAAGTTAGGGGCAGAAATATTTACAATTGTTTGATATTCTTGTTGGGAGACCCCTTTATTATGATATAGTGTCCTTCATTTCTTATTACAGTCTTTGATTTAAAATCTAGTTTGTCTGGAAGGGAAGAATGAAGGGGGGGGTAAACAGAAGGGGGAATGAACCATGAGAGACTGTGGTCTCTGGGAAACAAACGGAGGGCTTCAGAGGGGAGAGGGGTGGGGGATGGGATAGGCTGGTGATGGGTATTAAGGAGGGCAAATACTGCATGGTACAGTGGGTACTATACGCAAATAATGAATCATGGAACATTACGTCAAAAAAAAATCTAGTTAGGGGTGCCTGGGTAGCGCAGTCGTTAAAGCGGCTGCCTTCGGCTCAGGGCGTGATCCCGGCGTTCCGGGATCGAGTCCCACATCGGGCTCCTCTGCTGGGAGCCTGCTTCTTCCTCTCCCACTCCCCCTGCTTGTGTTCCCTCTCTCGCTGGCTGTCTCTGTCAAATAAATAAATAAAATAAAATCTTTAAAAAAAAAATCTAGTTTGTCTGATATAATTATGGCTGTTCCCACTTTCTTTTGATGTCCATTAGCATGATAAATGGTTCTCCACCCCCATGCTTTCAATTTGGAGGTGTCTTTGGGTCTAAAATGAGTCCCATGTAAGCAGCATATTGATTTTTTTTTTTTTAATCCATTCTGACACCCTGTATCTTTTGACTGCAGCATTTAGTCCATTTGCATTCAGGGTAATTACTGAAAGATATGAATTTAGTGCCATTGTGTTACCTGTAAAGTTGCTGTTCCTGTAGATTGTCTCTGTTCCTTCCTAGTGTTTGTTGCTTTTGATCTCTCTTTCCCACTCAAAGGGTCCCCTTTAATATTTTTTGCAGAGCTGGTTTTGTATTCACAAACTCCTTTAGTTTTTTGTTTTTGTTTTTAATCTTGGAAACACTTCATCTCTCCTTCTATTCTGAATGACATTTGCTGGATAAAATATTCTTGGCTGCCTATTTTTCCCATTTAGCATGTTGAATATATCATCCATTTCTTTCTGGTCTGCCAGCTCTCTGTGGACAGTTCTGCTGCTAGCCTTATGTGTCTACCCCTGTAGGTTAAGGAGCTTTCTTCCCTAGCTGCTTTCAGAATTCTCTCTTTATCTTGTATTTTGCAAGTTTCACTATGGTATGTCATGGTATTGACCTGTTTTTTTGTTTGTTTATTTGTTTTGTTTTGTTTTTTTGAGGAGAGTTCTCTGCGCCTCGTGGACTTGAACGCCTGTTTCCTTCCCCAGATTAGGGAAGTTCTCAGCTATAATTTGTTCAAATAAACCGTCTGCCCCTTTTTCCCATGCTTTTTCTTCTGGAACTCCTATGATATGGATATTATTTCACTTTATGGAATCACTGAGTTTCCTAAGTCTATCTTCATGATCTAATAGTTTTCCTTCCCTCTTGTTTTCAGCTTCATTATTTTCCATAATTTTATCTTCTCTATCACCTACTCTCTCCTCTGCTTCTTCAATCCTCAATGTGATTATCTCCACTCTGTTTTGCATCTCAGTTATAGCATTTTTTTATTGCAGCCTGACTACCTTTAAGGTCTTTTATCTCTGCAGCAAGGGTTTCCCTGGTGTCCTCTATGTTCTTCTCAAGTCCAGCTAGTAGTCTTATGACTATTGATCTAAATTCTTGTTCAGATATATTGCGTATCTGTTTTCAGAAAGTCCCTGGATATAATATCTTCCTGCCCTTTCTTTTGGGTAGAATTCCTCCCTCTTGTCATTTTGGCTAAGTTTCCATCTCTTGCAAGTTACGAAAGCTTGTTATGTTTCCTGCACCTCAGAGTAATGTTATATTAAAAAGTGGTTATACCCTGTCCAGGGCCTGGCACTTTAAGAAGTGTTTCTGGTGTGTGCACTCTGCTATTGCATTTTGGCTGCTCTTTCTCACTGATCAGTCCTCTGCAGAGCTCCTCCTTGCTTGCAGTGGGGAATGCTTGGAACTTTATCTAGGTGTGCTTTCATTTGTTTGTGGAAAAAAGCTGGGAAAAAAGGAAAGAAAGAAAGAGGAAAGAAAAGAAAAAAAAAAAGCCTGCTCCAAAAAAAAAAAAAAAAGAAAAGGAATAAAAAGGACTAAACCGACAATCAAAAAAACTATAAGCCTGATTCCAAAGAAAAAGTAGAAAAAAAAGAAGAAAAAGAAAAGAAAAAAAGACTGATCAAAAAAGAGAGAGAGAAAGAGAAGGAAATGAAAAAACAAACAAAAAACTGTAAGCCTGATTCCAAAGGAAAAGAAAGAAAGAAAGAAAGAAAGAAAGAAAGAAAGAAAGAAAGAAAGAAAGAAAGAAAAAGAAAGAAAAGAAAAGAAAAGAAAAGAAAAGAAAAGAAAAGAAAAGAAAAGAAAAGAAAAGAAAATCAAAGTCCTATTTCTACCAGAACTGAAGAGGATGCTTTGAAGGACTGTATGAACAGCAGACTTGGTGCATGTGGTATGCTGCCTGTTTTGCTCTTCTGGGGTAGAGGCCCACTCTGCTGGCTCAGAGTCAGTCCAGCACCTGTGAAAAAAAAGCACTTGCCAAGCACAGAGGGGTGGGGTCCCACCTCCACCCGGGGCGCTGTGCTGCTCTTTGAAGTCCAACCAAGTTAATAGGCTAAAATGGCGCCACCCCACTCTCTAGTCCCTGGACTGGGGCTCTCACACCCCTGCTGTTCAGGAAGCCCTCGCAGAAAAGCACAAGCTATCAGCACACCTGAAAACCAGCTCTCCTGCATTTTATCTTTGGCACAGCTGAGATGCAAAATTCCTAATCTCCAATTTTTTCTTTGGCATATGGCTGGGATTCAAAACTCCAAATCTTAAAGGAGCCGGCACTGCTGGGATCTGCTCCCTCCAGATTAGAGCCTTGCTGCACTCCGACTACTGCCGTTTGTCCCAGACAAACAATCCCCCACCTGCACAGTGCATGGAATCTATGGTGTGTCACCATGAAAAGCAACAAACAGGTTATGCACCCTCTGCGTGCACCTTTGTCCCCTGCGGGGTCTTTGTCCTTGGAGAGGCAATACGCCCTCTTCCAAATGTACTCCAGGAAGGGGAACAATCATTCCCAGTGCAACCCAGGAGATCCCTCCACCACTTTGCGCTCACTCTCAGGCTAGGGCTGCCCTTCTCTCCAGGAGTGCATGCTATGACTCTGTTCCCTCACACACTTCCAAACCTTGGAGCTGGAGCTTCACTCACCGTTTGCAAAAAACCCGTGCCACGCAGTTCCCCTGGCTCCCCAGTCTGTGGTCTGAGATGTTTTCTTCTTGTGTGAACCCCACGCTGCACTCTGTAAACCCCTTTTTCCCTCTCTCCCTTTCCTCTCCCCGCGAAAAGGGTTCCCACCCCTCCATGGCTCGGCAGCTTTTCTCTCCCACAATTCACTTCCACGTACTTCACACCTGCCACACTGTCTCCCTCCAGCCGTGGAGATGCTTCTTCCGATCCTCAGATTGATTTCCTGGGTGTTTCATGCGATTTGACCTCAATACAGCTGAGCTCGAGGGAGAAGGAAAGCACAGGGTCACTCTATTTCTCCACCATCTTAACTCCTCCCCCTCAAGCAACCCACTTTAAATAAAAAGGCACGTATAGATTAAAAGTAAAGGGATAGAAAAATATACACCATCCTAATGCTAATCAAAAGAAAGCAGGAGTAGCTATATTAATGTCAGATGCAACTGACTTCAGAGCAAGAAAAATCATCAGGAAAACATATTATTATTACATAATAATAAAGGAATCACTTCTCCAAGAAGATATAAACAATCTTTAATTTGCATGTGCCTAATAACAAAGCATCCAAATATGTGAAGCAAAAACTAATAGAACTGCAAGGAGAAATAGATGGATCCTATTATAGTTAGACACTTTAACACCCATCTATCAGAAATGGACAGACCCAGCAGGCAGAAAAATCAGTAAAGACATACTTGAATTCAACAGCATCATCAATCATTGGATATAATGGACATCTATAGACTACTTCATCCAACAGCACAATACACGTTCTTCTGAAGAACATTCACAAGCTTGTATCACATGCTGTGCCACAAAACACACCCACCATTAATTTAAAAGAACAAAATTTATATAAATTCTACTCTCAAATCACAATAGAATTAAACTAGAAATTGATAACAGAAAGATAACTAGGAAATCACAGAAAATGTGGAGATTAAACACTATGCTTCTAAATGCCACCTGATGGGGCACCTGGGTGGCTCAGTCGTTAAGCATCTGCCTTCAGCTCAGGGCATGATCCCAGAGTCCTGGGATCGAGCCCCGCATCAGGCTCCTCCACTGGAAGCCTGATTCTTCTTCTCCCACACCCCCTGTTTGTGTTCCCTCTCTCACTGGCTGTCTTTCTCTCTGTCAAATAAATAAATAAAATCTTAAAAAAAGAAAAAGGAAAAAAAATAAATGACTCCTGAATTAAAGGAGAAATCTCCAGAAAATTTTAAAAATATGTTTAACTAGGGGTGCCTGGGTGGCTCAGTCGTTAAGCGTCTGCCTTCGGCTCAGGGCGTGATCCCGGCGTTCTGGGATTGAGCCCCACATCGGGCTCCTCTGCTGGAAGCCTGCTTCTTCCTCTCCCACTCCCCTTACTTGTGTTCCCTCTCTCGCTGGCTGTCTCTATCTCTGTCAAATAAATAAATAAAATCGTTTTTAAAAAATATATGTTTAACTAAATGAAAATGAAAACACAACTTATCAAAATTTGTGGAACGCAGCAAAAGCAGTGGATCATAAACCTACATTTCAAACACAAAACTACTAAACTAGAAGATAACTAAGGAGAAAATCTGGATGATCTTGGGTGTGGCAATGATATTTTAGAATCAACACCAAAGGCATGATGCAAAAAAGAAGTAATTGATAAGCTGGACTTCATTAAATGAAAAAGTTTGGCTCTGTCAGGAGAATAAGAAGATAAGCCACAAATTCAGTGAAAATATTTGCAAAAGGTACATCTGATAAAGAGCTATTATCCAAAACATACACAGAACTCTTAAAACTCAGCAATAAGAAAACAAGTAACTCAATTTAAAAATGGGTAAGGGACCTGAACAGAACTTTCATCAAAGAAGATATACAGACGGCAAGGAAGGAAATGAAAAGATGTTCAACATCATATATCATCAAGGAAAAGCAAATTAAAACAACAATAAGATATCACAAAGATAAGATACCTTTATTATTAGAATGGCCCAAATCCAAAACACTGACAACACCAAATGCCAGTTAGGATGTAAAGCAACATCGTGGATGAAAGTGCAAAATGGTACATCCACTTTGGAAGACAGTTTGACCGTCTCTTACTAAACTAAACATACTCTTACCATATGATACAGCAACTGCACTCCTTGGTATTTACCCAAAGAAGTTGAAAACTTATGTCCACACAAAAACTTGCACACAGTGTTTACAGCAGTTTTATTTATAACTGCCAAAACCTGGAAGCAACCAAGATGTCCTTCATTAGGTTAGTAGATAAAAAAACTGTGGTACATTCAGACAATGGAATATTATTCAGTGCTATAAAGAAATGAGCTATGAAACCATGAAGACACATGGAGGAAACTTAAACACATACCATTAAGTGAAATAAGCCAATCTGAAAAGGCTACACACTATATGATTCCAACTGTATGACACTCTGGAAAGGGCACACTTTAAAAAAGGTAGTGAGATTGGTGATTACCAGGGGTTAAGGAGGAGCCATGGATGAATGCACAGACCACAGAGAATTTTTAGGGCAGTAAAATATTCAGTACGATACTGCAATGAGGGATACACCTCATTATATATTTGTCAAAACCCATAGGATGTACAGCACCAAGAGTAAACCCTAATGTAAACTATGTACTTCGGGCAATAATGATGTATCAATATAGGTTCATCAATTGAAATACGTGTATCACTGTTGTGTGGAGAAGTGGTGCCTGTGTGGGGGCAAGGGGTATATGGGAACTCTGTAGTTCCTGTTCAGTTTTGCTGTGAACCTGAAACTGTTGCTAAAAATAAAATTTATTAATTTAAAAAATGAACAATAATATAAAGACAATTAAAGTGTATTGGGCAAGTATACATCTTCCACAAAGACTAAAATACAGATTTGTTAATTCAACAACAACAAAATTTGAGCATCTACCATGCAGGAGCCACTGTCTCCAAGGTAGCAGGAGAATAAAATAAATGAAACCTATATCCTACCTACTGGGGTGAGAATATAATTACATAATTATAATATACTGTGAAAAGTGTTATAATAAAGATATGTACAAATATTTGGAGCACACTGGAAGGAGACACAGTAGAGTTACATTTAATTTATCTACTGAACTATGGAAACTACACCTATGTAGAAGGGTATTACCACAACAAATGAATGCGTTAATTTTTACAAAAGGTATAAATTAATAGTAATATGAAAAGAAAAAAAAACCTAAAGATAAATCAGTGCTTTAGAAGTCTTCAGCTAGCTTCTGTTCCACTGCTAAGTATTAGAAAGCTACCTTGAAAACAAATGGTTTTAATACCCAGACATCTGCATTTAGACTTTCCTGATATTTTTTTTCCTTTACTATAGCTAAGTAGTTCTCAATTTTTAGAAAATATAAGAATTAGTATACTAGGGTTAAAACACAAAATTATGTGTGTTGTATTTTGTAGCTTGCCTTAAAAAAACTCTTGAATTATTTGACCACACAAATTTGCTGGCCTCACATGATGTTCTCTTACCTCTCTACCAACTTTGTTTAGGGTGTTTTCCCAGAGGATGTGATAGTAGAGTGGAATCTAACAAGATAAAATCAGCTACAATCCAGCTACAATCAAAAAGACAAGAAATAACAAGTGTCATTGAGGGCGTGGAGAAAAAGGAACCCTCACGTACTGCTTGTAGGAATGTAAATTGGTGCAGCCACGGTGATAAACAGTATGGAGGTCGCTCAAAGATTTAAAAATAGAAACACCATAAGATCCAGTAATCCCACTACTGAGTATATACCCAAAGAAAACAAAAACACTATTTCAAAAAGATATATGCACCCTGTGTTTATAGCAGCATTATTTACAATAGGCAAGATATGGAAGAAACCCAAGTGTCTATCGATAAATGAATGGATAAAGTAGATGTGGTATGTACATACAATGGAATATTACTTGGCTATAAAAAAGAATAAGATCTTGCCATTTGTGGCATGGGTGATCTAGAGGGTATTATGCTAAGTGAAATAAGACAGAGGAAGTCAAATGCCAAATGATTTCACTTATATGTGGAATCTAAAAAACAAAACAAACAAACCAAAAAAACCCAGACGCTTACATACAGAAAATGGTGGATGCCAGAGGAGAGGTTGGGGGGGAGTTGAAATAGATAAAGGGAATTAAGAGGCACAAACTTCCAGTTCTAAAATAAATAAGTCATGGGGATGAAAAAGTATAGCATAAGGAATATAGTCAATAATATCGTACAAGGCTGTGACTACACTAATCTTGGTGAGCACTGACTAATGTGTATAATTGTTAGATCAATATCTTGTATGCCTGAAACTAATATAACATTGTATGTTAATTGCAATTCAATAAAATAAAATAAGCTCATTCTTAGAGCATTTAAAAGAGGCGATTTCATGCTTAGATTGGGATTCAATTACGTTATCCCATATAATCTGACTGGAAAGTGTATAAAATGTGACGTTACCCCCAGGAATTCTCATTGCTGAGTGTGCCATTGGTTAAAGCACATAAAATTGAAACTAGTAAATGAGTAAGTTAAAGGATTTTTGCATGAACACAAATATGAACTTACCGTTGACAAAAATGGAAAAGTAGAAAATTACACACCGGTAATCATTTCCCAAACACTATAATATGAAACATAAACCTGCTGAATTCCACCTATGTGTGGCACCCCTTTCCCCAAAATCTCTGTACAGCATACCCAGACTTAGTCACAACCACACCTTTTTTTAATGGCAGTTGGCTGGCACTACGTGCTTTGCGTATTATGAAATTCCCCACAGACATGGTTGGCTTCATGAATATTTAGATAACAAGTTGAAGGTACGATGTCAGTATATTGCCGTATTTCTTTTTTTTTTTTTTTAAAGATTTTATTTATTCATTCGACAGAGATAGAGACAGCCAGCAAGAGAGGGAACACAAGCAGGGGGAGTGGGAGAGGGAGAAGCAGGCTCCTAGCGGAGGAGCCTGATGTGGGGCTCGATCCCATAACGCCGGGATCACGCCCTGAGCCGAAGGCAGACGCTTAACCACTGTGCCACCCAGGCGCCCCTATTGCCGTATTTCTGCTTGTTCTTAAGGGCCAGTAAGGAAAGAAGGAACACAAAGATGGTTTATTTACTCCCAAGTCATACAAAACAGATTAGAATTTTCCAAAAGATGCTTTTAGAACACCAGGCTCAAGAGATAGTTCATGAAGAGTTCCGTGGACAAATGACTTCAGTAAATGACACACAGCATATTCCCTTCTTGGAAATTCACAAGACACATTAAAATATTAGAAAACTCTTAGAAGTCTAACAGTAAAGTAATGTGTTTCACTCTCTTTAACCAATATTACCAGACTTAACTTATTATGGAACTGAAGGGTGGCAGAATATGCCATCCCAAAATATGTCATTTGCGCATAAGAATTATTTTGAACTAAAGGCACTTAAAGAACAATTAGAAAATGCTGCACCAGAGAAAACTATAGGGGCTTTTCTAGAAAGTGTGTCCCCCATTTTAAGCGGAAATTCTTACTTTATGAGATGGATAAATGATGGGATTATTATTCCACTTTCATGAATATTCACCATAGAATTATCTTATTAAAACTTCCCTTATACATTTAAAATGAACTAACTTTTAATTTGTTTTTATTAGTTAACTCTCATGCAATTCTTTCAGAAAAATAGTAATTGATGTGGGCTTCTTAAAACCATTGAATGTCAAAATAGTTCTTCCCATCCAAGTATGATATGATCATAAAAAGTGAAGACCCCAGAATTCAGCAATACAGTAACTAATGAGGTCTTCTATTAAGTATATTTATTAAAGTAACTTAAACAGGGGTGCCTGCAGGGCTCAGCTGGTCAAGCGGCTGCCTTAAGCTCAGGTCATGATCCCAGGGTCCTGGGATAGAGCCCTGCTTCAGGCTCCCTGTTCAGTGGGGAGTCTGCTTCTCCCTCTCCCTCTGCCTCTCCTATGTTCTCATGCTCTTTCTCTCAAATAAATAAATAAATAAATAAATAAATAAATAATTTTTTTTAAAAGCAACTTGCACAAAGTAGGCACTTACTAAATTCTACTTGAATTAAACTGAGCTGAATTGAACTGAAACACAGTATGCTTAATGGGGGAAACCTAAAAAAAATGAGCTACAGTCTTCTCCAGCAACATGTTTCTATAAACCAATTAGTTCATAGGTAGAAGAATTCTCTGAGTATAGAATGCAGAACTTGTGTTGGCTGATATGCAATTGTTTTTTTCAGATGAAAATAGTGGAGGAAGAGTATTAACCTTTAGCAGGAAAGAACAGTCTCAGCTTGGTAGCTGTACAGACAGGAGCATTTTTCACTTTATATTATTTCAAATAAGTGCTCTTCTCCAAAAAGGTGCACCCCAGCCTTGAAATGCTCTTCTTCCTTGGCTCTGAGCTCCAGTTCCAGTTGCATTGTCTCTGAGCTAGCAAACCAGCATTTCATTCTATTTTACTTGTGAATTTGTAATATCCCCTGAGGCAGTCCCCAGCTGTTTGGTCTTGAGACATGGTTCCTGTTTTTGCTTAAGTTCTGGTTCCAAAGTTGCATAGATTTTAAGTTGTCTGCCTCAATTCTATTTTCTCATAAGTCTTGATATTTTTAGAACCTAATTTTTCAGAATAGGAGGTTTTTGAGGAACATAAATTCCATGTTCTGTTAAAAACTACTGCAGTTATAAGTTACTGTCTTAAAAGAATGAATGAGTAGTATGTTTTGATGATACAGGCTGTTGTTCGGTTGTTTCTCAAACCCCAAGGGTGTTGGGGAGGAGAGGAGTTGGGATTTAATCAATTAGCTCTGTTATGGCTTGAATGACTTCAATATCCTCCTAACCCTTCCATTTGCTCTCATCTGGCCTTTTATCTATTTCTAGAAAACATCATGCCAAACTCAGGGCTTTTGTAGATATTCTTTCTATTCATTCTAGTCTCAGCTCAAATGTCACCTTCTCAGAGAAATCTTTCCTGACCACCTTACCTAAGGCTATACACCCCCAAACTTCTGTTCTATCCCATTTCTCTTTTTCATTGCCTTGGTAACACTTAACATTTCCTGACTTTTGTGGCTTGTCAGTCCCATGAAAGCTTGGACCACAACTGCCTTTTCGACTAGAGATAAAGCCAGAGGCAAGGGCGCTCACAGCTAGAGGGATACACATGATGAAAAGGCACTCCCATCTATACTCCTTAGTCCACCTACCTATGCTTCTAGTCCCATTTCACACTGCTTTCCTCAACAGCCTCTCATCCCGGCCCTAGCCATTATTGAAAAGTTAGGAGGAGCAACCAGTCTTCTAGCTTGATCTCAGGTCATACCCTACCCTTACCAGTTCATTGATAAATCCCCAGTGTCTAGAAGACATTGGCTTCTAGGAGGCACTACAAAAATACTTTTTGACTGTACGGCATAATAAAAGAAGAAATACTAACAAACAAATTAAGAGATTTTTCTCTGGCCAGTTAAAATAATCTTTAAATAGTTGAATATTGTCAATTTGTTTTGTTCTCCCCTATACTTTTGGCTCACCATCTGATTATCTCTCAATGCATAGAGATGAATAGACCTACCATACTTTCAAGTTATTTTTGTTTTCTGTGTCTTCTTACAGATCATTCTTCAGCTGTTTTCCCTATTAGCTTTGATGTTTTTAAAAAATCTGTATCATCTAAAGACAATGTAGTATAACACCAAGTAGAGGTGAGTCAATGGATGCTTTAGTTACTCAATCTGAGTGCAGTACATTCTAGTGGAAAACCTTGCTTCACAATAGCTAACACATAACAGACTGGAGGATCTTAATGTCAATATTGAAAGCAGTTTCAAGTTCATAAAATCTTGTGCTTTTTATCACCATAAAATAAGTGAAAGTAAATAGTGTCTAGGATTATTCTTTTGAATATACCATAAAATGCATTATTTTTCCCTTTCTCCTAATCCAAGCTCAAATTACAAAGAATGATTCCCCAGTGAAGAGAATTATCTCTGTTCTCTGTTCTCGATCTGTAAAATCAAAACTATGCTGTAGTTGGAGTTTACATTTAGATAGTTTTTCCATAATACGAAAATTCTAATTTAGACATAAAAATTTAAATCAACCAAATAGGTATTTCGGTATACATGGAATCATAAGATATGAATATATATTTTAATTTTTTGATTAATTATAATTTAGGTTGGTGTCATACAGCTACAATTACAGTGATAGATACGGGCACTGGTTATAGTTCGTACTTTTGTTCATTCATCTAACATCACTGAATCATTTGAGTTATGATTATAATGTTCAAATTTAATCAATGAATATTTCTATCTAATTCATATACAAAAGTTCAGGTACACGGCACCTTGTTCTAACATAACAGGAACTTGAAGCCTCACCAGCCCCCACCGCTGTCACGGTGTCACATGCTGGGGCTACATTACCCTGTACACTGCCTCACAACTAGGAAGAGACTTTGTTTTTCTGAATAGGAATTCCAAATGTAAACAATACCTTTAAAACAAAATACTGGAAAACTCTGAGCCTGATGCTGCTGCAAATAAAAAAAGACTAGGAAACTGAAGGTTCCCACTACAATAACAAATGAATTCACCATAGACGAAGCGGTTTCTATTAGCTGGTGCCATGGGGGCTAGGCGGCTTAGCTGTCAAGAAATCTCCCATGGGGTTGCCACGCACAAATCAGTCAACACTAATGAATCTCATCCTATTTACCTCGCTTCTAAAACCATTATATAAATTGGTTCAGTGGCATGGAGGATAAACACAGTTAGCAGGCCATGGGATAAAAAAAAAGGACAAGGAGAAAGCTTGGCATTAACACACAGCAGCAATCCCACATAGAGAAATTTTCACTAGATCCGCTACCTAAATATAAGCTAATAAACAGTAGTTGTTGTTGTTACTATTATATGATGATGATAAGTAACATTTATGAAACTGCTAAGATGTATCAAGCTTTGTTCTACCAAGTGCTAAGTGCCATGCACGTCAACTCCCTACTGCTATAAACTCCATGTTAGAGCTAAAGAAGGTAGGGCTTAGGGAAGTTAAGTAACTAGTCAGGGATCACAAAACCAGTAAAGAGCATACCTTGAACACCTTGCTCCAACTCCAGAGTCTATCTTCCTCACTGTCATACAATTGCATGGAACAGATTAACAGTAAAATGTAGTAGGAGTGGGGCACATCAGTTAAGTGTCTGCCTTCGCTCAGGTCATGACCCTGGAATCCGGAGATTGAGCCCCTCTTTGGGCTCCCTGCTCAGCCAGGCGTCTACTTCTCCCTCTCCCTCTGCCTCCTCTCCCTGCTCGTGCTCTTGTGTGCTCTCGCTCAAATAAATAAATAAGTCTTTTTAAAAAACTAAGATAATAAAATATAATAGGAGTGAAAAGTGTTAAAGTGTTAGTTTCCTTCTAGTGAGGTCAGGGCATGCAATTTCCTCTCTTCAATGGATTAAATATGAACAAGTATAATAAATAAAGAGATCTCAGGACTAGTATCACTCTTCCGTTGTATGTTATTCCTGCTTTCAGAAAACATGAGATTAAGATGATCTCCCAAGTCCTTTTCAGTTCTCCAATTCTTCCTGGCTTTCCTCCTGAGTGTGTTTTGCTATAATCAAGTCCAACTTCTTCAAACACATCAGAAACAGAGAGCCATTGTCCTGCTCCATGCAGCTTTCATCATCTATTGAAATAATGGACTGCTGTTGTGAAAATTGCCCCACCGTGAATATTTTCTAAAATTCCAGACATTTTAATTTTCTTGTGCTTCCTAAAGTGCAGCCTTATCTCCTTATTTCAAAAGTCTATAGGACAAACTGTAAGGAAAGTGAAATCTGGCCACTGATAGAGACTATTATCTGTAGGAAGGCCTAGAGAAGGACTAGAAAAGGCCATTGGGCCCAAGAGAGCAAACCAAGAGACAGAGAAGCAGTCAAGGTCACAGGCCTGTGACTACAGATTCATGAATGTAACAAATTCAAAAAGAGTTGATTACAGGATGCTCTCAAAGCCTTTGTGGCTCTGTAAATCAAATTTATCTTTAATAACTACTTTAAATCCAATAAATATTCAATTGTTACAGTTGTTACCTCCTAACTGAAAATCAATTACTCAGTTTAGTGAGATTTTGTCACTTGGTCTGAACTACCTAGAAATATGCAGGGCCAGCAAAGTCATGGTCAAGGAGGCAAGCTCTAACAATTGCCTCTTTTTTTTCTTCTTTGTAGATAAAAAAAGCTAAAAAGAAATCACTGATGCTGGGAAATGGCCACTTTTAAATTGAAGTATAACACATTATAAAGTGTATATATTTGATACAGACAGCTCAATGAATCTTTACATATGTGTAGCCCCCTTTTAATCACTACCTATACAACCACACTGGAGTCTGGGACATCTCCAGCCCCATAGAAGGTTCACTTATGTTCCCTCTGGGTCAATACTCCTCACTAAGGATAACTACTATTCTGACCTTCACTTTCATGGAACCATTTTACCTGTCTGAACTTTTTAAAAAATGGAACTGTGCAGATACAGTATGTATTCTTTTGTATCTGGCTTATTTTGCTCAGCATTGTTTTTAAAATTCATCCATATTGTTGCTTAGATCAATTGTTCATTCTTTTTTATTGTTACGCAAGTATTCTATTCTATAGAAGGATATGTAAGTTGTTTCTAGTTTGAGGCGACTCTGACCAATGGCCATATGAACATTCTCATACAAGTAATTTCTGTTGGGTAATGCCCAGCACTGAAATTGCTGGACCAGAGTGTAGGTATACATGTGCCTTTAGTAGACACTGCCAAACAGTTTCCCAAGGTAATTGTACCAATTTGACTCCCACCAGCAGTGTATGAGAGTTCCAACTGCTTCACATACTTGACTGGTGTATTGATTTTAAAACTAGCTGAGAGCAAGGACCTTTTTCAAACCTGTCTATGACCTCCAAATTTCTAGTCATCCCCCAAATCCAATCACTATCCTTATTTCCCATAATTAAACCAACCAGAAATGTTTGTTCAGATAGTTAACCTGAACATCAATGAAATGCAAAGAACTCTTTTTTTTTCACTTTTTAAAGATTTTTATTTATTTCAGAGAGAGAGAGAGAGAGAACGAGTGGGGGGGTGGGAAGGGGCAGAGGGAGAGGAAGAAGCAGACTCCCCGCTGAGCAGGGAGCCCAATGTGGGGCTTGATCCCAGGACCCTGGCATAATGACTGGAGCAGAAGGCAGACACTTCACTGACTGAGCCACCCAGGTGCTCCACAAAGAATTCTTTAGATCAAATATAAAGATTTTCTTTTTTTTTTCTTTTTTTTTAAAGATTTTATTTATTTATGTGACAGAGAGACAGCCAGCGAGAGAGGGAACACAGCAGGGGGAGTGGGAGAGGAAGAAGCAGGCTCATAGCGGAGGAGCCCGATGTGGGACTCGATCCCGGTAGGCCGGGATCACGCCCTGAGCTGAAGGCAGACGCTTTAACGACTGCGCTACCCAGGCGCCCCCAAATATAAAGATTTTCTGATAACAACAAATGTCTAATGGAGAAAATGTTGAGGTTTCTGTTGGATGTATATGATAGAGTTTTATACTCGATTCTTTCAAAAGTCTGTATTTGAGCAGGTTGGCTAACAGTGGCTTTCACAAGAATTAGGCAATCAGATGACTCAATCTTTACCCTTTGCAAACAAATTTGCCTTTAGCCAACACAGTGGGGAATGAAAACTCCTCCTCCGCAAATTGCAATCCCTACTTTATCCATTCATCTTCATTAGCTGTCACCAGGGCTAATATAAGAAAGTTCCACTTTCAGCAATTTATTCTTGAACCAATTGGATTATGAAGTTTATGTGCAAAAGGCCCATTTGTCAAAAATATAGAATGTGCATGGTTGGGAGATAGAAGATTTTGAGGAAGTGAAAGATAAATAAAACATTCACAGAAATTAACATAGAAATGTGCATGCTTTTACACACTAATTTGAGTAAACAGACACTGTGTTTCTCTAAAATTCTTACAAAATAACTTGCTTTCTCCTGGCATATGTCACATATAAAACAATTATGTACATCAATCCTTTTCAGCTTCAACTACTTTCATTCTTTGTGAAAACTTTGTTTATGACCCTACTTCCTCAAAGTCTGAGTGTTGCTTACATCTAGACATACTTTCCCATACAAAATTTTTTGTCATAAAAAGGTGTGCAAAACCATTCTCCTAGATAATCAAGCAAGATAGTTCCTCAAACGTTTGATGTCTCTCCATCATCCACTGCCATTTTGAAGGAACTGTTTGCTTCTGTAAGTACAAACACAATCTAAGAACTTACTCTCCATCTTTTCTCTTGTGCGAACCGAGGTCCCATGAACTTCATGAAAGCACCTACCATAAAAATCAGTCATAGAAATTGCTTTTCCTTAGTCCAAAGCACTTTTATCCTTTAAAAGAATGTGTACCAAAATGCCATGATGGGCTTATTTGGACTCATCATGCTACAATCCGTAATTTTTCATTTTTTAATTCCAGAATGTTCTTAGGGGCCTCTCTGTTCTAATTTGTCTTGACCTGCTTCTCTTTAGTTTTCTTCTCTCTGATTACTACATCTCTAGTACCTTCACATTTTCTCCTTTCTACCAGCTCCTTATCTTCATTTAAATATGCTAATAAGCCCCATTTTTCAAAACAAAACAAATTATCTATTCTCACCCCCTTCTTCTATCTCACCCTTCCACAGTCAAATTTCTTTTTTTTTTTTTAAAGATTTTATTTATTTATTCGACAGAGATAGAGACAGCCAGCGAGAGAGGGAGGGAACACAAGCAGGGGGAGTGGGAGAGGAAGAAGCAGGCTCACAGCAGAGGAGCCTGATGTGGGGCTCGATCCCATAACGCCGGGATCACGCCCTGAGCTGAAGGCAGACGCTTAACCGCTGTGCCACCCAGGCGTCCCCACAGTCAAATTTCTTGAAAGAGTTGCCAAGATTCTATTGGCTCACATCCTAATCAGCTCTCAATCCACTCAGATCTTCCTTCTGTCCTCACACTCTCTGGAAATTTCCACTCTATTGTTCACCATTAATATCCTTGTTGCTAAATCCAATTAACAATTTTTAGCTATTACATTATTTTACTGTCAATGGAACCATTGGCCATTCCCTTCTTCCTGAAGTACTTGGTCTGCCGGGCTTCCTGGCACCACTGTCTCTTGGTTTTCCTTCTGGTTACACACACCATTCTCCTCTATAGCATCCTGTACCTCTAACTGCCCCTTAGAAGTTGGTGTTGCCAGGGATCCCCACATCTTCTACACTCACATTGCTCCCCAGACAGTCTCATCCACTCACATGGATTAAATTAGCGACTAGAGCACTCCCCTTTCCATGACTAGAGGGGGCAAATGCAACATGAACTGTGGAGTAAATGGGATGTGTGTAAATAGAATCCTGCCATTTTTTTTTTTCAAGAAACAGTCTTATGTAGGTAACTTTCAAATCCCTCTACTGAATTCCAGACCTATAAGTGCAAATTTCTACATTTTCACTCAAACATATCTTCTCCTCCCTCCTCAACACCTACTTCCAAATTTCAGTGAATACCACCACTATTCACTGGGTAAGAAAGCCATAATTTAGATAACGTCATTATCTCCTCCTTTTCCCTCATCATTCCCAGTTAGCAAACTATGTTGATTCTAAAAATAACAAGTAATTGTTTATTGAGTTCTTCCTATATACCAAGCACTGTGCAAGGAGCTTTTACATGCATTATCTAAATTAATCCTTTAAAGTAAGAATTACTATTACTGTCATTTTTAGGGATGAGGAAACTAAAGCTTAGAGATATTAGGTAAGTTCCCAAGGTGTTCAGCTAGAAAATATGAAGCCATAATCCAGAGAGCCAGAGTTCTGAGCAAGTCCATTGTACATCTTCCTAAACATTTTTTAAGTCTGCACAGCCACATCCTTAGGTTAAGCCATCATCACCATTCACTCATTCATATTCTCTATTCTATCTTTATTTTCTCTCTCCCCAACTTGCTTGGATTCCTAAAACAGACTTTTAATATATCTCCCTAAATTCATTCTATCTCCATCTTCCACACCAAATGAAAACTGTCAAAACATAAATCTGATCAAGTCATTCCCTGTTTTAAAGTCTTTCAATGGTTTCCTTTTGTCTTTCAGGGAAAAGTTCAAACACCTTAGCATAGTTTGTAAAACCTTCTGTGATCAGACCTCTTCACTATATTTCTTGTCCCTCTCCTTACCTTATACCAGCACTATCAAACTTCCTTCATGTGCATTCTAACCACAAAACCACCACTTACGATTTTCTCTGTGTAAAATAATCTGCCACCCCCCCCCATTGCCTCCTGGCTAGACCCCACATGTTCTTCAAATTGTCACTTCCTCTGTCCCTAACAGACAGGTCAGACTCCTCAGCTGTGTGACCTCACCGCACTCGGTACTTCTTCTATCACTATTTTGATTGTTTATTACACGCTTTCTTTATTTCATTTTAAACTCTTTGAGGACAAAAGTAAAGTTGCCTGTTTTCTATCATGTTTCAGTGCCTAGCACAGTATCCAACACAGAGTATCTATCCAATAAATAAGTATTCTGTGGATTAAAAATTCATTAATTAATGTTTAAGACAATTACAATCGTTCCTACATTTTCCCTCCAGAAGCAGGTTCTCTTCCCCCAAAGTAATTTGTTTGCCTCCACTGGCAACTCCTATTATTTAATTTTCCAAATATTCATGCCCTGTGCAAGACACTGCAAGAGGTACATTGATGAACAAGATAGAGCCACTGCTGACAGTGAACCTATGGTCTGGCAGGCAATGAGACAAAGTCCCAATGAGCTGAAGAAAAGGAGACTACGTGATTTTCCACCACAATATGGGAAGACATAATATGAAATAAAGCTTTGAAAACGGTTAGATTTTCAGTACATGGAAATGTAGGAAAGGGTCCAGTCAATAGAGTCTTAGGATGACAACAAACCTGGAAAATGAGGACTATGAAAACTTGAATGGCAAAAAGTATGAGGAATGTGGATAGCCTAGTTTGTCTAGATCTTACGGAATAATATTGGGAGTAGATAAACCAGGAAGATATTTTAGAATCATTCAGCCTTGGAGTCATGGAGGCCCTTGATACCAAGCGAGGAACTGCATACATATTCAGTAATCAGAGTGGAGCCAACAAATAGTTTGAACAAAAGAGTGACATGACTGGAGCTGAATTCAAGATTTTTTTCCACCAAGTGGTGTGTGGAATGGTTAAGGCAGGAAGACACTAGAGGTGGGGAAATTCCCATATACCAAATCAAGTTCAAAACACCAATAGCACAAAGCACTGCTGTTTGGTTTTGCATTGAAAAAGAAAAATAAATGTCTGAGATTGCAAGTCCATTAGGGTACTGAAAGAAGGCAACGTGGCCTCTGCCCTTGAGGAGCTTCTATTGTACTAGCAGAAGCAGAAAGAGTAATAAAATGAAAATAAAGTATGATGGGGAAATACAGACTGAAAGAACAAACAGGAGTCAAAAGCTTGGCACAGGTCTGGGAAAGAAAAAACTCTTGCCTAAAAAACTGAACTATAATGCAATTCTTATATAAATTGGTGGTCTGAATCACATTATCAGTGTGATCCAAAAAATGTCAGGCAAAGAATTTAAGAGAAAGGACAGAAGAGACATTGTAGAGCTGGAATTTATATATCTTGGCAAACAATTTGATGTGGAGGATGAAGGAGAGGGAGAGGTCAAAGACATGAAGAGTCTGATCCACAAGGGCTGGGATAACAGCAGACATAGAAGTCAGGAGTAGGTGCTAGTTGGGAAGGGACATGAGTGTACTTTTGTACAGGCTGCATTTTAACTGTAACTTTCTGTTCTCCATTTTCCCTGATGAAGATTTGTAACAAGGAAATCAAGATGCAGATTAAGAGTTTAGGATTACATTTTTTAAAAAGGCAAATCCTATATGCTGTTTGTTGGTTGGGTACAAATGCAAAGGAAAAGCTGTATAACAACATACACTCCACCCTCTACGCCCAGGAGAAACAGCAGATGTAAGACTAGATGTTGGGGATGAGAGAAATTTCCATGTTTTACTCTCCAGATATTTATATTATTTGAATTTTTGTAATGACCATGAGGTTGGGGCACCTGGGTGGTACAGCTGGTTGAACATCTGACTCTTGGTTTCAGCTCAGGTCATGATCTCAGGGTCCTGGGATTAAACCCAGCTCCGCGTGGAGTCTGCCTGGAATTCTCTCCCTCCCTCTGCCCCTCCTGCTTGTGTTGCCTCTCCCTCCCTCTCTCTCTCTCTCTCTCTCTCTAAAATAAATAAATAATTTTTTTTAAAAAAATGAACATGAGTTAAAGTATTATGTAAATTTTAAAGTTTTGGTTTAAAATATTTGGCATTAAAAACATAGATTGAGATATCATTGGTAAAAAGATGCTAGTGAAAGATGCGGAAGAGGATATAGCTGGACAAAGACACAAACATAAAAAGATTAATGGTCTAAAGATTAAGCCTGGAGACATACTCTAAAAGAATGGATAGGAGATAAGACCAAGGAAAAAGGAAAATATCTGTCCAAAACATAAATGGAAAAACCACAATATGCAACATCACATAAAATAAAAAAGAAGTTGGGGTGGGGGTGGGAGTCAGACACAAATTGCTATGTGTCAGACATGATGTTAGTGAATAACAGAGACAATTGCTATTTATTGAAGATTCATTATACTTCAGAAACATGCCGAGAATTTCATGGTAATAATTTCATTTTCTCTCCCGAAGTAGCCTAAAAGTATACAGAAAAGTTTTCATTTGAAGATGCAGAAACTGGTGCTTAGAGAAGTTAAGATTTAAGATTTTGTAGCTAGTCTGGGGCACCTGGTTGGCTCAGTCAGTGAAGGATACAACTCTTGATCTCAAGGTTGTGCGTTCAAGCCCCACTTTGGGTATAGAGATTACTTAAAAATAAAATCTTGGGGCAGCAGGGTGCCTGAGTTGGTTGAGCGTCCAGCTCTTGATATCAGCTCAGGTCATGATCTCATGCGTCCTAAGATCGAGCCCCATGTGGGGCTTCACACTCTGTTTGAAGATTCTCTCCCTATCCCCACCCCCCACTCATGCACCCTCTCTCTCTAATATAAATAAATAAATCTTTAAAAAATAAATAAAATCTTTCTTAAAAAATGTTTTATAGCTAGTTTAGTTGGAGAGCCCAAGTTCAAAGTCAGTTCTAAATTCAGAGACCTTGCTCACTCAGAGTTCTGCCCGTTTGCTTGTACTTGGAAAGGAGTAAAGTGTCAAATGCTACACTGATGTAGTGAAGGTTATAACTAACAAAAGGGAATTAGACTGAGTGTTAATAAAATGTCTACTGATATTTGAGAACAGTAGTTTCTGAGTAAAGGGAGTGAAAGCAAAATGCAAGAAATTAAAATGTAAATAAAGCTTTGGCAGTTATAGGAGTAAGAGTCTTTTTTTTTTAAATTATTATTATTAAAGAGAGAGAGAGGCAGAGGGAGAGAGAGAATCTCAAGCAGGCTTCACACCCAGTACATGAACCTGACTCAGGGCTCGATCTCATGACCCTGAGATCATAACCTAAGCTGAAATCAAGAGTTGGATGCTTAACGGACAGGCACCCCAAGAGTCATTTTTTAATGTGGCATTAAAGAGAGGATTATTTATGACTAAAGAAGTATGAGAAGGGATATAATTAATACAGTGATGTCCTGGAAGAGATGGGGTCATGACCATAGATGGAACTCCTAGACTTGGAAGATACTGGATCCTGAGACAAAGGAATGAAAGAGAAAGAGAAAACCTCCATGGAATGAATTGAAAGAGCTTCCATTGAGTGGTTTCCAACAAGAGTTAAGAGGGTTTGAGGCTTGGGGAATATAGAGAAGATTTTGAACAATCACTGTGAGAAATACTATAGAAAGTCACAACAACATGTGATTAAAGTTGGTGGATGGCAGAATGAGTCTGATAAAGAAAACAGCATGGATTGTATAGATGCACTTACCCAGATTTTTAGCTTTATTTGGCAATACACAATAGTCTAATATTCTAGAGGGTAGCCTACAGGAGTTAAAAAGTTCATCACTACAAAATGGGTGGTGAAGCCAAAAATTATGTAGGGGCCAGGAGCTTATCAGGCCTTAAATCAGACCCTGATTCTAGCAGGTTCTGTAAGCTGCTCCCTCTGTAACCTTGGGAATTT
This sequence comes from Ursus americanus, assembly GCF_024610735.1. Lineage (NCBI taxonomy): Eukaryota > Metazoa > Chordata > Mammalia > Carnivora > Ursidae > Ursus > Ursus americanus. The sequence goes on along the minus strand of NC_142127.1, from coordinate 33,610,175 downwards.
TACTTACTCTCTAAGCCTAAAATTTTAATCTGTAGAATCAAGATAATAATAGTGCTTAGCCCCATAATTCATTGAGAAATAAATGTTTGCATAGCACACAATTTAGCACATTCCATTTCCTCAATACATAAACAGTATTAAGTAATGGGAGAATTGAGAGAAGTCTATCAAAGGACTGAAAGAAAACATGAGGACAAGGAGTAAGTTAAAGATGAGTGATGGCGTAAAAGATGGAAAAGACAAGAAGCTGTGGTCAGAGAAGGAACTTTTAGAATTTGAGCACATGCAGGCAAAGCAATTCTGATGAGGTGCAAGGTCAAACCAGGCAAGTAAGTAATTTTCAAAAATGGAGGGCACTGAGCTGAAGCACCTGAGAATTGGGGAAGGAAGTATAAAGGTAGTCCCAAGGGAGGTGCCTCAGGATGGGTAATGAGGAAAACAGAGAGGGGGGATAGGCAATGCATGAAATCATTGGTGGCAGGAGAATATCTGTATGTGGTTTATAGGTGATGAGACATGAAATAAAAGAAAAATGGTATAAAGGAACTTCAAAATAAGAAATTACTAACAGAGGGCAAAGAATATATAGAATTCTTTCTTCAGGAATAAAATGTGAGACAGCATTGTCAAGAACTTTGAAGTTTCAGATGTTGAATTCTACTTGAAAACAGCAGATTAGCTCACTACAGCTTCATGGACGCTGACAGACACAAGACTCTTTATATATATGCAGTTTTATAGCAGTAGCCATAGCCAGAGTTCTAGCATTTTCTGTGTCATTTCAGGAGCATTTCATGGAGCCAGGAAAAGGACAACATCTACATACCCAGTGGGTTGAACATAGAGAAGAGGAACCCCAAGCTTTGGGAACCTGAGGGTTTTGTGGGAGTAAACATGGCTGCACTTTATTCTGAAGGGAGACACTATATCTTCCATAGCTGGTCTACAAATATCCTTGAAAAGATAGTCTAGAACAAAGGCAGCCAGTGCCTCTACTCACAAGGCATGCAGAAATGCAAGAGACCCACGGAGAGTTGTCGCCTACAAAGTATCTCTAATATAAGAAGGTGGAAAGGAAATATTTCAGAGAAAAAACAGGTTTCAATTAATGTAAGGAGATAAAAATAGAGTCACTATATTTACATAAGTCTAACTAGTTTCAATGACGATTCCTTCTCCTAGGGACAGTTTTCCCCCAGGCTAACATCTTAGAGCTTGGGGTTTATCCAGCTTCTTGGTGACTTTGCCCTCCTTGGCTCCCCCACTCATCCTCACCTAGAAGACTCAGCATGTCTCGGGCTCCCTGCTTATTCAGTGAGGATCATCATAAAGCATGCTGCTTCTAACTGTAGAAAAGTTATTTGCTATTTATAGAACTGTGGCATCATTATATGACTTCCTCCTGCTAGCTGTTCATTTTTGTATTAAATCACCCCAAGCTCTTAGCCTCTCATAAAAAACACATTTCTTGAAAACTTCCCAAACTGACATGAAAGTTCTGTTTTCTGAAAGTTAAGATAAAGAATTAGAACTGCATTGTATATGTTTCTTCAGGCCATGAAGGACAAGGGATAGTGGAAATTCAGAAAGAGAAAGTGTTACGATAAATTTGAAAAATCACATATTAAAAGCGACCTATCAGCATCTTCTTTGGTCATATAAAATATCAAAAATGATTTCACAGCAAGTGAACTTACTTATGAATAATTTTGGCCATGTGATACCATAGCTTTGCAAAATACAGCATTTTTAAATGCATAATACCAGAAAATCCCAGAAAAAGTGAAGGTTTAGCCACAAATCCATCTTTAATCTGCTTTGTGAAAAACATCTGGATTTTTATGATCATCCACTCCTAAGCGCTGAATGGGCCCAATGTCTAAAAGAGTAACAGTGTTTTACTTTTCACCTGGAATGTACAATCAACTCCTATTATCTTTCCCACCCTTCCAGAAAGAGGCTAGGACTGAAAATTAAGCTTTACTCTCTCCTTTAGGTAAGGGCAGTTTCCTTTTTATACAGGCAATAATAATGATTTAAAAATTACCACCCTGACTGTGTGCCAGTTGTCAAAGAAATACCAGGGCCTGGCAATAGTTAAAGCAGTAAAAACAGATTTTTATTCAGGACTATTCCAAAAGGAAGAAGGGGATCTCCCTAAAGAATTGGGCTCAATTTCAAATACAAGGAGAGAGTGGGGATGAATAGCTGAGAAGAGTGGAGAGGTTACCTAACAGTATTCTTGCTGTAGGCAGGCCAGGTGGATAGGGCATATCACCTGGAGATGATGAGGGATATCAAGATATCGGATATCAAGAGTGATCAGATATCAAGGATGGAGTCATCTGGCTAAACTGACTTGACAGGACTCGATCAAACTAGACTCTACAAGCATGGAAGATGGAAGCCATAGGGTCAGGTTTAATCGGGCAGAGGACTCAGAAGATCCCTACTCAAAGTCAGGGAGAGAATCTTTGTCACAGGCTCTCTTCTAAGTGTATCATGTGCATTAACTTATTTAGCCCTCAAAACGATCCCTTGAAGCATATTCTATTACTTTCCCATTTTAAAGATGTGGAAATTGGGGCACCTGGGTGGCTCAGTTGGTTGAGAAAAATATTTGGGGCCCTTGGTTTCAGCTCAGGTCATGATCTCATGGGTCCTGGGATTGAGCCCCAAGTTGAGCTCCTTGCACAGCAGGGAGTCTGCTTCTCCCTCTCACTCAGCCCTTACCCCTGCTCATGCTCACTCTCTTGCTCCCTCTCAAATAAAACAATAAAATATTTTTTTAAAAGAAGAGATATTTATAAAATTAAAATTAAAATAAAGATGTGGAAGTTAAGGCACAGAGAGGTGAAGCAATTTGTCTAAGGTCTCATGGCCAGTAGGAAGTAAAGCCAAGATATGAATACAGGCAGTCTGGCTCTAGACTGTGTGTGCCTTGCAAGGACAGTATTACTGATAGTGACATTTATTGAGCAATTACCATGTTCCAGTCACTGGGCTAATTGCTTTGCATGAAGCATGAAAATAACCCTGTGTATTTGGCTTCATTATCACTCCCATGTTCCAGATGAGAAAACTGAGGCTTTAAGAGGACAGCATAGATCATATAGCTAGTAAGCGGCACTGGTCAAACGACTACTATTAGCAAAGATGGGAAATAAGCCCAAGGTTTTTTTACTCCAAAGCCCCTATTCCTAACTTCCTTTCCCTGATCACTTTTTTTCCAATCAATAAATACTTATAAAGCTTCTACTAGGCACTGCGCAGGCACTAGAGCTACCATGGCAGAAAAGATTGACCTGCCCCACTTTCACAGAGCTTCGTCTATGGGAGAGACGTGCAACCTATGGCAACTGCAACCTAGTAACAGATGCTGAAGAGAATAGGTACAGAGTGCTGTGAGAGCTGACGGGAGGCACCTAATCCTGCTTCAGGAGACCAGGGAAGGCTTCCCAGAAGTCACAAAAGGCTCTGTAGAGGAAGCAACATCCAAGCACAGGTCTGTATCCCCAGAGAAACCCGTGGAACGGGCATGAGTTAACCAGGAAGCCAAAAGGAGAGAGAAACGTGCTCCCAGCTGGGAAAAGAGCCCATGCAAAGGCTCCAGGGGCAGGGTGGGTAGGTCAGTACGGCCAGAGCACAGGGTGGGGAGGAACACATGGCAATGTGTTAAGAGAGGTACGAGGGAACAGGATCATGAAGAGTCTTGTTGGCCGACTGAAGAAATTCCCACTTAATTCTAACAGCAGCAAGGAACCACTGAAGATTTCACTGAAGCAGGAAAATAATGAGGTTCAATTTGTATCCCAGGAAACTGCTCAGGCTGCATCATGAGGACTGAGCTCTGGAAGAGGAACCAGGCCAATGGAAGGAAGGCCACTTGTGAGATGGTTGCAGGAATACAGGTGAGCAGGCGGGCAAGTGCCAGTTTTGGAGATGAGAAGTGGTGGGTTTGAAAGTGATTCCTGAAGTAATCTGTGAAATTTCTGGGACTCGGTCATTGGTACGGCTGTCAGAGGAGAAATCAGATGACATACAGATTACTAGCTTGAAATCTATTTGGTGGAAGGAAATATAAGAGAAACAGCAGGCTTAAGAAGGAAAATCATTACTTGTTTGAGAAGTGCTGAGATGTATGTGTGCATACATACAGACGGCCACCAGGTTGACAAGTTGCATAAGTGGTTGGTAAGACTGGTTCTCAGGAAGTTCTGGAGATAATGATGTGGGAACCAACTTCATGCAAATAGTATTACAGCAGTTAAGTTATGAGGTCACCCAGACAGTGTGTAGAGTAAGGAAAAAATTAAGTCTAGAAAAGGCCAGTCTTTAAAGGTCAAAAAGACAAAGTTTCAGAAGAGCCTGAGCAAGACTGGCCTGAGAGGTGGGAGGAAAGCCAGATGTGATGCCCCAAGATCTCAGGAAGGAAGGAGTGACCACCATGTCAAATGCTGCTGACAAGACAAGTGAAAGGACTGAGGTTATGTCCTGTGACCCTACCAACAAGAATGGATTTTTGCAGAGCACAAGAACCTGCTACAAGACAACTGCTGCTCCTGTCTCTTGTAAAACAGGGGGGACAGGTTGGAGGAGGGCCTTTGGGAGCTATAAGAGGAGAAAGAGCTTTCTTAGTAAAAAAGAGTTTGAGGATCAAAGTTTGTGGTGAGGACACAGGCACTGCCTGGAATCAAAGCTTGTGGTGTGAGGCCTGATCAGGGAGACTGTCTAGGTTTGAGTCACTTACAGGTATGAGCTTGGCGAGCTACTCAATTTCTCTGTACCTCAGTTTCCCCATCAGTGAAGAAAGTTGTTCTGAGGTCTTAATGAGTTCATTAATGTAACATGTTTACACAATGCCTGGCATACTATAAGCATTTTGGGTTAGCTCTTCTTAATATTTTCTTCTTCTCTGGGCATTGTGTCAAGCTTCGGAATTCTGATTAAATCTTTGAGAAAAGGGGCCCCCAATACCAACTGAGATTGGACTCTCTCTTCAATCTGACAAAAAAAAGAGTGTTTAGAGATAGACTTATTTTGACCTAAATGGAAGAAAAGGGAAGGGCATGGAGAGGACTGGCTTTGTCACCACAGGAGAAGCAGTGAAGTCTGTGAAAATAGAGCAGGGGTTGCAAACTACTGCCTCCAGCCTGGTTTGCAATAGAACAGTCACACTCATTCATTACATAGAGTCTATGGCTGCTTTCAGGCTATAGCTGCAGTGTTGAATGCTGCAACACAGACTGTATGGCCCCCAAAGTCTAAAATATTTAGTATCTGGCCCCTTACAAAAGGAGTTGCCAACCTTTGACATAATATTTTCAAAATATTATGAAAGCACCCAAAGAAAAAAAATCAAAGTACTTGGGAATTTAACTGATTGTGGTGGATTCTACATGAATTACTTGTATGATTTGGCTGCCCAAAAGTATAAATGAGCCACAGTTGGGCTGTTAGAAATACAGGACCCAGAATGATGGAGGAGATAGCTGACCAAGCTGGGAATATCATGTAGAGTTTGGAGCAGTACTATTACAATCTAGAGCAGCACTGTCCAAAAGAACTTTCTGTGATGATGGAAATGTTCTAAATCTGCACTGTCCAATATAGTAACCACCAGCCACATATGAATACTGTTGGATTGAAGAAATGAATTTTAATTGTATTTAACTTTATTTTAAATATAACTAGCCATATGTGGCTAGTGGCTACCAGACTGGATAGTGCAGATGTAAAGTATTCAGCATCATGGAAGTAGTCATACAATAAAAAGAAAAATATTTTATTCAGTCAATGTTTTTAGCTTTATTCTGGGCATACAAAATAAGATTCAATTAAAACGCAGCAGGTAGACAGCTGCCTACAAAACTAAAATACAAGGATATAAATGCCATGATGATAGATAAAAACTGAGTGCCTACTATGTGCCAGGTTTTGGGCAAAGTTCTCAATATTGTCTATTTTATTTAACCCTTTAAGAACTCAGTAAAATAAACATTGTCCTAAACGTCATATTAAAACAAAACAAAACAAAACAAAACACTCAGCAGCCTTAAGAAGACTAAGTAGATTTATAAGGCCATAAGTCATAATTGAACTGGATTCAAACATAAATCTGAATGACTCCAAAACCAAAGGTTCTTTCTAAATAACAGAGAATGAATTTTATGCCAGAGGCATACGAGTGAGGGGAAAATGTGTTCTGCTTTTGGAGGGTCACACTTCTAAGGTAGGGAAGGCCAAGGACAGCTAGGGAAAATAGGTGATACCTGAGCTGAATCTTGAAGGAGAAGGAGTTCTCCAGAAAGCTAAGAAGGAAAGACCATTCCAGGCAAAAGGGTATTGCATGAGGAAAAGCTGTGGAAGGGCCCAAGAGTTGTGGGTAGAGCATGGAATCAAATCTTCAGTGGGTTGTTGGTTGGGTTCCTTCTAAATGCCACCCACTGCTACCCTATATTTACACACATTATCCTAAGCATTGTGGAAGGTAAGATAAAATAAATGGTCAAGGCACAATCGCTGATTTTCATGTTCAATCTAATAGAGAAGACTAACAAATATATAACCAGACAGGTTGAAGTAACAGAGTTACAAATTACCCTGAGCAATAGAGATTGAACCTCTCAATCGTTAGGGAATGTGATAAAGCCTTTAAATAAGTGAGCCTCAGGTTTGTCTCAAGTATACAACATTAATAAGCACGGTAGAAAAACCAACCAGAATAGTCAATGCAATGCTAACAGAAGGAATTTGTGAAGAATCTAGAGATGTTTAACCTGAAAAAGGTCAAGGTCAGGAGTGTTTGCCTTCTATCTTTTAACATGTAAAAGAACGTCACAGAGCAAAGACATTATTCTTGCTCTCGGTGAGCCTAGATTGCAGAACTCAAAACGGAGGAAAACTCCAGAAGGTAGGTTTTGTTTCTACATAATGAAATTTTTGCTAACAGATGACAAGATTCTGTCCTTACCCAAATTTTGATCAGGCTCCTTTAAGCTCTTTTTTGACTAGCCCTAACCTTGGCCCATTTAGCCAGTTTTACCAAAAATACTTCTGGGTCAATTTAGTGAAAATCCACCCCCACATGATACCTGATCAACTTCCTGACCCCACACCCTCCACAACTCATTACCCTGGCCTGCCTTCAACAAGAATCCTGTCAAATCAGTTTCGCCAGAATCCCCCTATCCTTGATGTTTCCTCGTAGTAAGTTTCTATCCACTGACCTCTATCCTGCTTCTTGGCTATCCTACCTATTTTCCTTGTCATGTTAGAAAAGGAACACAGTTCTATACAGCAGTATTTCTTCCGTATTACAAGAGATCCTAAATAAAATTTGCCTTCGCCATTTTACCTTTTGTCTGGCTCTGGTTTTGACACAGAGCAGTCTGGAAATGGCATAAGTTGCCTCAGGAAGACATCCATCTTTTCGAGCATACATCTATCCTAACGTACCATCTATTCTAGACATCTCTATTCTAACTCAGAGCTAATATCAACATTCTACTAGTTTTTTCTTGTGGCTCAACTGTCATCACTTTTCTGTAAGTTCTTAAAACTGAATTGGAGTGTGTGTATATTTATTTGCAATAATTTACATGTGCAACTAGTTATTCAGGGAAGAAATTCATTTCATTTTCCAAATTTATTATCCCAGTGAATCTCGTTTTGATACTAAAAAGAGTTGCCCTGACTTGAATGATGCTGTCTTTGATTATATACTATAGAAAGCAGCACCCTTCAATCCAAGGTCCTGGTCTTTTTAGGAAGAGTTCAGATCCCTAAACAAAATGTCTAATATGGTACACAGTATGAAATAATTCATGAGCATTTCTTCTCAAGTATTGTATAATTCAGACTTTTCACTAGTCCACAATACTAGCCTTCACTTACATTCCCACACTCCCTTTGCTGATTTATTTGCCTGTTTCTAAGATCCATTGGGCACCCTTCCTCTGCTCTACATCATAGGAGGCTGATCCATGCAACTGAATTTCCCAGGCTCCCTTGAAAAATGTTTGTTATGTTTAGCCAATGGGGGGCACTGCTGGAAGTTGGAAAACTAAAGATTGTTTGATTTGGATGGCATTTCCAGCAGCGGCTTATCTCTTCTGATGTCCTAGCTCCTGCCAGTCTGCCCTTCCCATAGTTACTGCTCCCACCGGCTGCCAGGTGCCTGGGGAGTCCTATGCCACTACCCTCTCCCTCTGACCCTCCAAGATGTAAATCCCGTTTTTGCTAATCTCTAGATTTCCTTTCTGTCCCCTTTACTGCGTGTGTATGTGTATGCGTGTGTGTATCTGCAAAATATACAAGCATAATGTCCCCTTTATTCTTTTGCTTTTCCAATACCCTTGCAACTAGTTCATATACTGAATTCTGTTAAATTACGTCTGTGGTTCTATTTTCCTCATAGGACCTCGTATCACCCCCATTCTCTAATTTAACGGGGGTTTTATATAATTCTAAAGTGTGGGTTTCAAAAGTGAGTAGAAATCATCAAAAGAAGCTGTATTAATCAAGAAAACCTGTTCCTCCACTTGCTCTAAATCTTAAGTGATGGCTTTTGTAGCCTCCTCTCTTCCTCGTCATCTAGTTTCAAGTTCCTCTCCTCAATACAAAAGTGGCCATTGCATCATCTTGTACTTGAACACATTATACCTTCAAGTGTCAGAGATTTCATTTTGGATTCTTATTAGACTTTAAATCCAACTGAATTAATATGAATCCTTCGATAACAAGATCTATTTGGAAAATCACTCACAGGAATACCTTTTGTCTCTTTTATTTTATTTTCTATTCTTATTTTTCCTTCCTGCCTATTGCCTTTTTCTCTTTTCCCCCATGGAAATAAAAGACATGATCAGAGCAACATTTAACCAGCCCACCAACATGACCTCTATCTTCCTTTGTGTCGAAAGAGGGAGATGTTGCCATGGCAACTCTGGAGGAGACACTCTTGACTTCCTAGATTGCAATCTCCAAAAAGAACTGTCTTTCAGATCTTATCCATCCTCAGGTGGGAGGCCTGATATTGTTTTATATAGAATCTTTCTTTAATGTGAGACCCATATTTGAAGGACAATGATTATGGATTGTCCCCAGACCAGAGGCATTTGACAGATGAGCACTATTCACCTGCAGATCATTTTGTGCTCAATTGCTTCGCATTCAACTAATGCCAGGGCCATTCTATTGCCTCAGAATCATGAATTTTGACAATCATCAATTACTAAGCCTTTAATATGTTAAATGCGGAGAGAGGCCAGTCCAAAGCCTTCCTCCTGAAATGAATGTTATTATCTTACCATTTCCTTATCTGTGACCATTGGTCCTTTCTGCTTTCTATTTTCCACTTTGTTTTTTAATACTAGCCTCCTGCCCTGAAGTATATAGTCTATTGGCTCCTGTGTCAAGCACAACTATATGCAGTAGAGAGGACTGGATATCCCTGAAGACAAAGGTCACCAACTTTGGGAGTGGAGAAATCAAGAAGGGGGGACAATCCATGTCACAGCAGATAAATTAACCAACGTCTGTGTTGGATATACCTGACCCTTCTTCTCAGACTGCTACTATTTCAGGAGCCAGAAAGAAATAAGAAGGGAAGGACAGACTCTTTTTTAATGCAACACTGTTTTGGTGTTGGCCACCCTGGAGAGTTGTAAAACCTATGTAGAGTACTCAATGGCTTCCTATCCCATCCACAGCTCAGCCCCTGCCCTCTTGCCTCCTTCTTCTTTTAGTTCTAAACAGGGAGTTGAGAGGTGACAGCATTACGTACCGGCACCGTTCTGAGTCCTTTGCATACATTTCCTCCCCTCACCTTCACCAAAGCATATCATGTTACTGATGAGGGCAAAGAACTTGCCCAAGGTCTTTCAAGTAGGAAGTTGCAGAAGCAGTATTTGAATCCCAGTCTGATCCAAAGACTCTTTTGCCTACAACATTGAATCCCCAAAGGAGACAATCTGGAAAACAATATGAAGAGTCTGTTTATGCATTTAATTTTCCCACTGGCCTAGAAGTATTGTGAGTGAAGGGATAATTCATATTCATTTCTGTAGCCCCCATGCCTGACTCATCATAAATACTCAACAAGCATTTGTTGAAGGATGAATGAATTCGTTAATTATTACCCACCTCTCTTCTTTTTTTTTTTTTAAAGATTTTATTTATTTATTTGACAGAGATAGAGACAGCCAGCGAGAGAGGGAACACAAGCAGGGGGAGTGGGAGAGGAAGAAGCAGGCTCATAGCGGAGGAGCCTGATGGGGGGCTCGATCCCATAACGCCGGGATCACGCCCTGAGCCAAAGGCAGACGCTTAACCGCTGTGCCACCCAGGTGCCCCTACCCACCTCTCTTCTTTATTCTGAATTTGAACTACTGCCAACACCTTTAAAATGGCCTTTTTGCCTCTGTTCTTGACCACCTCTAACTGAGCTTCAACAAACATGATTAATTTTACACTACGCTTTAAATTGCTAAATAGCCCCCATCAAAAGGATAAGGTGCAAGTTTCTCTTCCCTTCTCTATCCTCAAGTTTTATCTCTTCCTCCTCTATCCCACACCAGACAAATTACCCTTCATCCATTTGCTGAATTAGAAGTCTTGAATTATTGGCAGCTTCCCTATAATACAGCTTTGAGTTTTTGTTTCCGGGCTTTGAGCTTTGGTGTATGCAATTTCCTCTACCTGGAAAGCCCTAGTCTCTTCCTCCCCACCCCAGCCACACACACAAACACACACACACCACACTTCTGCCTTGCCTTATTTGCCTGCAAACTCCTATTTCTCTGTTATGAACTGAATGTTTATGTCCCCACCAAATTTTTATGTTGCAACTCTATCCCCTATCCAATGCAATGGCATAAGGAGGTGGGACTTGGGGAGGTAATTAAGACTGGAGGAGGTCATGAACGTGGAGCCCTCTCGAATGGGATTAGTGCCCTTGTAAGAGTCACAGGAGAGCTTGCTTCCTCTCTGTTCTGCATCAAGGATAGGTTGTAAACTCAACCATGCTGGCACCCTGATCTCAGACTTCCAAGCTCCAGAACATTGAGAAATATATGTCTGTTGTTTATAAGCCATCCAGTCTGTGGTACTTTATTATGGTAGCCAAACTGATTTAGACACCCTCCTCTAAGTATTAGCTGAAGTAACACCTCCTTGGGATTCACCAATTTCCTGAAGACCTATGATTTCTGCACCTTATGCAGATATCCACGATAGAAATTATTGTATGTTGTTTTCACTATCTACTTCTCACTGTTTTGGGTGCTTGCTAATGGCAGGGACCATGGCTTTTCACCTCTATATCCCCCCAACTTAGTATAGCATCTGGTGCTGTGAGCCTCAAAAAAAATCAATATTTGTCCAAAATAAGAAGAAGGAAAGAAGGGAGGGAAGGAGAGAGAGATGACCTTGAATTTGGTTGAGGAACCTATGGGAACAGTCATACAATGAATGCATTTTGGTCTTTGAGGCAAGGTGGGCAAGAAAGTTGTGAGCCCTGGAACATTGTCTGACATAAGCAACCCAAGGACGGTGTGATAACAATGATTAGGAAGGTAGAAAATCAGGGAAGACGAGGGTCGGCAAGATAAATTTCTGTATCTAACTTTATCTCAAGCTGTCCCTGTCTGGAAGATTCATCACCAAATCCAATAGTATGGCATTGCTTTTGAAATCATTAAGTTTACTGTGTGTTTCTTGTCAGGTCAAAATATTCTGAGATACCAGGTCATGCCTGTTCCAAAGAGTGTGATATTGTCTGGTCAGTTGGTTTTTCTTACTGCCACTAATCAAAGAACTCAAGTGCATATTTCTTAGGACCTAAAGCACAAAATATATTAGATTTAAAGAAAATCAGAAATTGAACACTTAGAGGAACAGGAATTATATTTTATCAATTGTAAAAGACCTGGCTCATGTTACTATCTCCCATGTATAGTGTTTAATGTTAAGATAAAATATAGATTACATTAACAGAAATCTGGTTATATTTAGTAAATAAATTTTTTAAAAAGACATCTTAAAACAGCATAGTAAAAGCAGCTTACTGGTGAAATCCAGGCTCTGAGACATTTTTTAAGACTGACAATTTTTTGAGATCAATAATAAAGGCTAGAAAATGTCATAAATACACATTCATCAACTCAAAAGAAAGTAGAAAGAATATTCAAAATCACGAAGGGTTTATTACTACAAATTGCATAATGAATGCCCTTTGATCTTTATCAATACAATAATTTTGACATTTTTATATGGATAATATTTACGCTGGAAGTATTATACCGGGCTTTCCTTCTTAGTGTTTTGGTTGGTTGTTTGTTTGTTGTACTGATTAGAGCATTTACTATAGGAGAAGGTACAGCTGTTGGTTAAATGATGACTATGTCATGTATTGAGAGTCTGCCATGTTTCAGTCACTTTCCCAATGCTACCTCTGAGCTTCATAACAATTCTTAAAGGAAATTATTGTCAGTGCCTCTGTATTACAAATGAGGAAGTCAAGGATTCAAATAGACTAAGTAATCTGCCCAGGGTTTCAGAGCTCGTAAGAAAGATTTGGAGTTTGGACTCCATACAATTCCATGAGATTCCATGAGACTCTAAACCCATACTTGTCCCAGTGCCATTCAACCTGAGATGCCAGCACTGCTCTAAATAGAGTACAGAAGAGCAGCACATGTCCAGAAAAATGTATTTGGACAGAAAGCCTCTTTAGATCAGAGAATTGAACTGGAGAAGCCCGTTTTGAAAGTTCACACAGGTTTTTAAAGAGGAAAAAACACTAAAGTTAAGATAAGCTATTTAAAATAATCTCTTTAGAAACATTTTTTATTTTTATGAATATAAACAAAAGAATAATGAAAGAGACCGGACAAACAAATAAACCCTGAGACTAAGCACAATAAGTGCTCTATTATAATTAGACCACCCAGGAGGCCCAGACAGGAATGACTGGCACCATGTCTGCCTTGGCTACCTATAAAACCAAGAAGGGACATGATGGCCTTTTTGATGTCTCAACTTGGCTAGGATACAGTCCCCAGTTTTTTAATTAAACACCAGTCTAGGTATTGCTGATTAAAGTCCATAATTAGTTGACTTTAAACAAAGAATATTATCCTAGGTAATCTGAGTGGTCCTGATTCAATCAGTGGAAGGCCTTTAAGAGCAGGACTGCTCAGGCTCCCTGCCCAAAGCCATAATATTTGGTAGTTTTCTTATACCTTCTTCATACAATAGTGGCAGTTGTCTCTAAAATAAGTCACATAAGCCAAGTCACATAATCCTAAATAAATACCACTAATTTCTCTCATGAGGGACTGTTAAATCCATTATGCTGATCAACCACACACTAATTTCATCTATGAGAACTGATTTCTAATATTCATAATGCTGATTAGCAGAATGTCTAGTGTTGACCAGAAGTAGATGCAATGCTTGCAGCAGCCACCTATAGAGAGCAGCCATTCTGATTAAACACTAACTTGCCACCCTCCCCCAGAACAGCTTAAACTAACCTAAAACACGTGGCTATCTTGAGGTATATTGAAGCAAATTGCAGACATCATAATAAGTACTATAACTAATTATCTAAAAGGAAACCAGGTTTTCCCTAAACTGTTACGCTGTTTTGGTGTCTTTCAGGTTGTGACACCCATCTCTAGCCAGGAAGCTGGCATGTTTGACTAAGCCTGTCTACACCTAATTATTTCTTGAGAAAGAGGAAGATTCTACTTCTGGACCTTGATAGGCTGAGACAAGCAAGGATGACACAAGTCTGTCCCTCTGAACAAGTTCAGATTGTCATTTTGGCGGAGTTTTTCTTATTAAAACTTTGTGAAAAATTAAATTTGCACTCTTTGAGAGAATCCCTTAAAATAATAACTTTCTTATGGGAATCTATAAACCACTGAAAAACTACTTATTAAATTAAATATATTTCACATTCTTAGAGGAAAACGTATATTTAGGTTATTCAAAACATACAGGTCATGTGACAGTCTTCAACCATCAGAAATATGAATGTCTAGAGAAAAGAAAAGAATTTTTGATCCTGAATGCAAAAATGAGATAGACAAAGGAGTGCCAAGGTAGATATCCCAAAGTCTCCATCAAATGCCTAATTTCTTATCTTTACAAAAGCAAACCACCACAGTTGAAGACTGGGGTTATTTATCAAGCAGAGACCACAGAATGGGTTTCATTTGGCCCAATGTCTATGAAGCATAATGTTAAATCATGAGCTTGGGCACCAAGGAGTCAGGCAGCTGGTCCTCCTCCACACTCTTTTTACCTGGTCATCAAGCATTTGATGGGAACCGATTTGCTCGTGAAATTCTATGGGGAGAATAGCACAGACCTTGCTGGCCATTACTTTCACTAGGCTCAAGAAGACAGTCACAATACGCAAAGGCCCTTGAAGATCTGTTTGCTACTTTATTTAATTGACATTTATTGAACATCTGCTATTTGGCAAAGTCAGGACTAATAGGTGGGAGCTCAAGCAGGTGGAAGACTAATTCTAGCTACCCTCAAGGACTTCACAGTCAATTGGGAAAGATAAACACAAAATGGCATTAAAACAAATGAGTAAGTGCATTAGATGTATATACACAAAGGATGTGTTTGTGAAAATGAGACAAAATAGTGCTGGAAAAATGATACTTTCTAGCCTAGGTTGAAGAATATGGTCCAAGGAATATGGATCTGAGTTTCCACAACCTGTGAAAAATCTGCATTTGTCACCCTTTTATCTCTCACACCCAGCACCAATGCCCTGAGGCAACCTCTCTGAGACTGCCAAAGTATTAACCCGTTACATTTCTCTACTGCATCAAAACTTCCATGATCTTAGGGAAAATAACATCAATTAGAACAAATCTTCTTAGGGGCGCCTGGGTGGTGCAGTCGTTAAGCGTCTGCCTTTGTTTCAGGGCATGATTCCAGCTTTCTGGGATCGAGCCCCACATCAGGCTCCTCCGCTGGGAGCCTGCTTCTTCCTCTCCCACTCCCCCTGCTTGTGTTCCCTCTCTCACTGGCTGTCTCTCTCTCTGTCAAATAAATAAATAAAATCTTTAAAAAAAAAAAAAAAAGAACAAATCTTAGACCAAATCTCACCAAGGAATAAATTAGTAATGTGATAGTGATCAGGAAGTATTAAGGCAGAAATATTTATTTATTTATTTATTTATTTATTTATTTATTTATTTCAAGGCAAAAACACTTTAAAAATTGATGGGAATACACTCAAAATTTAGGATATATTCATTATCCCACAGGCTGATAGTTTAAAATAAAACATATATTGAATACCTACAATTAATTTTTTTCCAAAGTGTGATACATATCCCTCTTGATGTACCTCTGATGGTGCATAAAATTATTCCAGGTGTCAAATGGAAAACATTTTTATTTTAATAGCTATGTGTATAAGTATATGTTTCTACAGTTACTTACATGTAATTATATTGGAAGTATATGTAACATACCATGATACTAGCCTACATACATATGAATTCATTCTAATAATATTAGCTTTGTATTTTTTAAGGAAATAAAACTGAGAGACCAAGAGGGTGGGGGGATTAAAAAAGAGAAAGACAGACTGACTATACACATGGATAACGGATAAACCATGTAGAATAATAAAACTGCAGGGGTGCCTAGGTGGCTCATTTGGTTGGGCATCTGCCTTTGGCTGAGGTCATGATCCCAGGGTCTTGGGACTGAGCCCTGAGTCAGGCTCCCTGCTCAGCGGGGAATCTGCTTCTCCCTCTGCCCCGCTTGTGCTCTTTCTCAAATAAATAAATAAAATCCTTAAAAAAAAGAAAAAGGAAACTGTAACCCACAGTCTACAGCAATCAGCACAGAAAGTCAAACCATTCTCTACAGTAACCATTCCAGGAAGCCAACTTACTATCTGCAAGTCAATTGCTATCTCTATCAACCAGTCCAGAAAGCCAAACAATAACGCCTACAAACAATGGGCTCAAATTGGCCAGAACCTGATTATTAACTGAGAGTTTCCCTAGTTTTTGCCCCCATTTTCATCTTAGGACCAACCAGAGAAAGCTAAACATGCACCCCTAATCAATCACCTAGGATGGCCTGCTTTGGTTAGCCCACCAACAGCTTCCCTGTGCAAACAGCCTCCAGGCAAGGAGTACCTGAAGCCTCCATTTCTTCCACTTTCCCAACCCCCCTGCCTGCCTTTGGGTCTCTGCCAAACACAGGTGTTGGTGGTGACTTCCTGGCTATATAGCAAGATCAGAATAAATAGGTGGCCTTCATTTATTTCTACAAAACAAAACAGAAGTCTCCTTCTAAAATAAATGTACTTAAATGTGAGAAAGGAATTTAATTAAATAAAATCTAATTAAATAATACTACAGATAGTACATGAATATTACAAAAATTATCACAGTGGTAGACAAATGAAGAAAGTTTGGAAACACTGCATTCAGGGCAAAGCTTATGCTACATGTTATACTAGGCACAAAAACTGGCAGTGGTGCGACGAGAGTACACTGGGCATGTTCCCACCTCAGACATTTGCACTGTTTCCTTTGCTTGGAATGCCTTCTCACGCAGCCACAAGATATGTCCCCTCTCCCCTTTGGGTCATTGTTCAAATGTCTTCCTTGTAAGTGCTTCTCTTGACTGTTTTGTTTTTCTTAGCAAAACCCTCTATCCTATCTTTCCCTTCTACACAGTCCTCACCACCTTTCATGTTTTATTTTAACCATAGCAACTATCATCATCCAATATGCTATGTATTTTATTTCTTTGTGACAGTTTATACCCCATACTAAAAGGTAATTCCCTAAGGATAATTCCCCCCCCCTTTATTTTTCTTTTCCCCTCAATGCTCAATACATCAAATCCTCAATACATAAAACAGTGTCTGTCACCAAGAATGTCTTCAGTAAATATTTATTAATTAAATGAAAGCTGGAGGGAACATCATGATATTTGGAATCAGCAGAACTCAAGCTCTATTTCAACCATGTCACTTACTAGCTGTAGGAGACATGGAGATGCGCCACCCAGTTCCCCTTCCGGGGGTAACATGTCGTCCCACCCGTCAGCTCCCTCAGGGTTTGCCTCAGCTGCAAAAGGCATCTTACTCAAGGACACACCCTGAAAAGGCAGCCAACACCCCGTGACTGACTTTAAAGGGGCTGCAATTTCAGCCCAACAGGAGATACTGATGGGAGGAATGTGCTCTAGGGTGCCCCCTGGTGTTGACCATAGCTTAGTCATGCCTGTATCACACATCAAATTCTCCCTCTGCCCGATCTTGCTCCCTTCCAACTTCCCTCCCCTCCATGGGCTTTAATCCTTAATAAATACCCTGTACACCAAATTCCATCCTAGCATCTGCTTCCTGAGAACCAACATGCAACACTAGCTAGGTACCCAGGAGTTTAATCTGTGATATCAACTAGGATTTCAACTTTCCTCAGCTTCCTTCTCTAAATTCCTCAAGGAGCTGTGAATAGTTGTGACATGCTGTTAGCAGCCAGCCCAGAAGCATCTTGTACCTCACAAGGCATCTACATACTTCTGCGGATCTATGTTGTCAGGATCCAGGAATCATTCAATGTAGCACAAACTCCAGAGATGATGTCTGAGCAGACCCCAAGAGTCCTGTCATGCAGGACTCTAATCAAAGCTTTCCTTCTACAGTGAAATAAAGGATCTTTGCCCTACTGCTATTTATCTTACCTCACAGCTGCTACACTCAATATGCAAATAAGTTTTTTAAAAAGATTTTATTTATTTACTTGAGAGAGAGAGTGCAAGAGAGAGCAGGAGCAGGGGGAGGGGTACAGAGGGAAAGGGAGAAGCAGACTCCCCACTGAGCAGGAAGCCTGATGCATGGCTTCATCCCAGAACACCGGGATCATGACCTGAGCCAAAGGCAGTCACTTAACTGACTGAGCCACCCAGGTGCCCCTGAAAATGTTTGTTTTTATTCACAATGCCATCCCCAGGTTACAATCCCCACAGATACCCTCATGACTTTACAGCTAACAGCTCAGACCCCGACATAGGAACCTAAATAAACAAGAGGACTTTATAACAATAATTACAGCAACTCATCCTTGGCTTTCTGGTGATCCCACCCATTAATAATGCCATAGGCAACAGGCTATTACACTCTGGTTTCATGTTTCCTATCCGTAGATAGCTAGCTACCTTGGGCTGAGAAGTAAATTACTGATCAACAACTGGATGAATGCAATACATACTCAGTACAGATTTCTGCTAGGTTCAGTCCAATGACCTGGGAGTAAGAGACTCGAAGCCCTATGAACCCCTTCATACACAAAAACATCACTAAAACCGTAGTTTTCTCCATTCAAGGACATGATTAGATTTCTAAGTGTTTCAGTGGGTGCTAAGCTAAATAAGAAAAGGAAAGTTCAGAGAGCATTTTTAAATTAAAATCAAATTATATGGGTGATGACTTTACACATAAATTGATTATGTGGCATGTTATAGCTATTCTCTTGTCACTAAGTTGAGAAAGAATCTGAATGAATCACAAGAGTCCAAACAAATGAATCTCACAGTAGAAATAACAAGAAAAGAAAAAGGAGCCAAATTACTTGTGAAAAAACCACTGTGCCTTATCAGGACTCTTTCCTGTTTTGTGCTCCATGGAATGATACTAACATCGGCTTTGCATCCCAGGAACCTCTGAGCAGACACTGGTATGTATTTGGAGAGCCTCATAAGGTTAACCACAATGTTAGGTATTCTATGAGTAAGACAGGAAACAGATTTTTCCACAACTTAACAGGGGCAGACAGCCTCAGTGCCCAACTTAGGGACACCCCAATAGCAATTAACTCATTAACATGAATGGGTAGAATGCCCTTGACATTGTCATCACTCTATCATGCATTCATTCCTAAGTCAGAGGACCTCCTTTTCAGATACAATCCAGATGGCAGCAGCTGCCTGCCCAATGCAGTCCCCATGGGACACACAGTCACACAGCACCAGCAGGGCCATTGTTTCCATGAGGATGATGTGACTTGACTGTCTTGGGAAGGGGCTAAAAAGAAGTAGTACCCCAACCCATGAAGGATTTGTCATGGCATCCTAAGACAAGTGGCTCTCCCATTTTGGAAGCTGTGAGACAGATCAGTTGGCGTATGACAGCAAAGGGACAAAGGCATAAGGAGTCCACAGTGAAGCCCAAACAAATACATCTGAAGAGCCACTCCCTACCAAGAGGCATGGAAGACCTAGGTATTTCATCAAAATGTAACTTTAGAAAAAGCACAGATTCTTTGTGGAAGAAGTCATACTAACCTTTCTAAATGCCTAGTTAAGGCAGAGACAGGTTGTAAAGGAGAGAGGCTGAGTTTAATGGGAAAGAAGAAACACTGGATTTTCTATCCAGCTCCCTTTGTCCACATGGAAGCAATAATTGTCATTTTGTGAAAGGAGAATTATAGTGTTTTTGCAATTCAATACACTTGCTTCAGATACTCAGAATCTGTGCTTTTCAAGCTGAAGATGCCAACCTACTAGTGGATCATGAAACAAATTAAGCATGTTTTAAATCATGGAAAAGAATAGAACCCAATAAGATAGGATAGAATGGAATAGAATAAAAATATTGGAATGCATCACAAGTAGGTATCATTTTGGAACATTGTTTCAGTTATCAGTATGCAGGTATGTATGTTATCTGCCAATGTGTGTGTGTGTGTGTGTGTGTGTGTGTGTGTGTACTGGGGAATGATATACAATGCATTTATTACCCTGTGTGTTGTGGGAAAAAAATGGAAAGCCACTACTCTAAAGCAGTTAAGAGAAGCTACTCACCTCACCGCTTAACCACCACACAGACACCGGGGCCTGGGTTTCACTGTCACAGCCCTCACATACAGCCCATCAATAAGCAGACCGAAAGCCCACTGTGGGCGGCACATCTTATAAGGCACAGTGAAAGGAAGGCCTGTGACTGAGTCCCTAGAAGACATCGTTCCTCATACTCTAGGCATTTTTGCCAGAAGGAGGGGTTCTCTTAAAGGAGGAGAAGGCAGGAGATGAGAGAAAGGAGCAGGGAGAAGAGGGGGGGAAGGGAGAGCATTTCTATAGGTACTAAACACTCTCCATGACATACCTGGCAATTTCAGATACATTCAATTACTTGCCACATATTTAACCCATTTTAACATGCAGTGCCTTTGTACAAACACTTCCTTCTGTTTAAAATGCCTAATAGTACATTTGAAACAGGCAATGTCAGGACTTCTAAAGTTTGTCTGATTTTTTGCCATAAATCCATATGAAGAAGAAAGGAACTCTGCATATGTACTTTGGGAAGAGCAGAGGTCTTCAACCCCTTAAGAATTCAGAGGTTCATGAACTTGGATGGGGAAAAAATTATCTTTATTGGCACAAAATCTGATTGACTATTCAGCATGTACTTCCATTATAAATACAGGCAACAAACTATAGCAAATGAAGAATACTTGTGACTTTGTCAACAATAGAAATCACGGATATTTTCATAGTATATTATAGTTATTGCAGATATCCAGAAACATTGTTTATATTTATTGCTACTTTAAAACTAGGGTAGTTATTAGATTTTCTGCTATATTTTGTTATTTAATGTGTTACGAAAGAAGAATAAAAACTACAATTTTGAAATTTGATTAACTGTATTTCAATGCGATTTGTTTCCTTTATAACCATAGGTACTTTATTTAATGCATTTTATAGCATTATTCCATAGGCTTCTCCAGACTACCAGAGGGGTTCATGGCATAAAAATGATTACATGATTAGAGAGACTTATTAGAAAGAGCAATGAACATAGCAAAGGAACATAATTATAATCCAGAACAGTCAATCATAGAGGCTGAATTGGAATAAGTTACAGAGGCTATTTACCCTAGAAACACTTGAACTATCTAGAAGTTCTTAAGAACACCTCCCAAATCTCCGCACTGGCAAGGCTAATGAAGACCATAAAGAAGAAGCCAATGTTTAGGGTAACCTTGGCTACCACAGACAGAGCTCCTGGAACTCAGGCCCCAGGAGTAGGGACAAACTAGTCCTGGGGAACAAGCCTCCACCCTGATTGGCACCCACGGCCACTAATCTGGTACCTCTGCAGGGCAAAGGCCCCAAACACAGGAGCAATGATCAACCTGTAAACTCCCCCTGGTACCTAACAAACTACAGTCTGTTTGGGCAGATCTGGGGTCTGCTATGAATTCAAACATGTAATAGGCACTGTGCTTCACATATTATCATTTAATCCTCTAAGGTCATCCTACAAAGAAGATTCTATCATTGTAATTTCCATTTTATATCTTGAAGAAACTGAGGATTAGAAACGTTACTTAGCTGCCCAGAGTCACAAAGCAATCCAGAGGTGGAGTCAGACACCGATTCCTGCTACCTACTCCAAACCTCACACTTGTTTAATTGAAGTCTAGTTGATACACAGTGTTACATTAGTTTCAAGTGTACAACATAGCACATTATGCTTCGTGCACCCCAAGTGTAGCTAACATCCGTCACCACGCAACCCTATTATAATACCATTGACTGTATTCCCTGCACTGCACCTTTCATCCCTATGACTTATTCATTCCATACCTGGAAGCCTGTACCCCGCCCCCCATCCATTTTGCTCATCCCCCCAACCTCTTCCCCTTCAGCAACCACCAGTTTGTTCTCTCTGTTTATGAGTCCATTTCTACTTTTCTGTTTGCTCATTTGTGTTATTTATTTCACTTATAAGTAAAATCATGTGGCATTTGTCTTTCTCTGACTTATTTTACTTAGCATTATATCCTCTGGATCCATCCATGTTGTCACAAATGGCAAAATCCCATTCATTTTTATGGTTGAATAAGATTGCATTATGTGTATATCACATTTTTATCCATTCATCCATCAGTGGACACTTAGGTTGCTTCCATACCTTGACTGTTGTAACTAATGTTACAATAAACAAAGGGGTGCATATATCTTTTTGAATTAGTGTTTTCATTTTCTTTGGGTCAGTACCCAGTAGTGGAATTACTGGGTCATATGGTATTTCTATTTTTAATGTTTTGAGGAACCTCCATACTGTTTTCCGCAGTGGCTGCAACAACTTGCAGTCTTACCAACAGTGCATGAGGGTTTCCTTTTTGTCCACATCCTCACCAGCACTTGTTCTTTCTTGCCTTTTTTGATACGGGCCATTCTAAATGGTGTGAGGTGATATCTCACCGTGGTTTTGAATTGCATTTCTCTGATGATTACATCAATTGTACAAGTTCTTTATATATTTTTGGATATTAACCCCTTGTAAGAGACATCACCTGCAAATATATTCTCCCAGTCAATAGGTTGTCTTTTTTTGTTTTGTTTCATTGGTTTCCTTTGTTGTAGGGGGAAAAAAAATCTCAATGATTAACTTTTGCTTTTGTTTCCCTTGCCTGGGGAGACAGATCTAGAAAAATGTTGCTCAGGCTGATCAGACCCTGCACTTTTCATCCCTCTGCTAAAGCGTCCACTCCCCAACTTCAGCAGGGGAAGATCTCTGGGGTCCGGAGAAGTAAAACCACTTATCTATTTAATACAGCTGTGGACTCTGCAAACTATACTCACACTGGAAATTCAGGGTATTAGTCAGCTTGGGCTCTAATGAAATGCCATAGAAACTTTTCCTCAAAGGAGGCAGAGACCCTGGAGAGAGAGCATCAAGGAGGAAGACCATCTACTCTCTCCAGTGTGTGTTGGGCGGGGGGGATGGAGACACAGAAATATAGGAACAGGCCCTGACAAGTGCAGAGAGAGGTTCTGGCACTGTTCCCTCTAATCCCATCAGTGGTCTTTCCTGGGTCTCAGGTAGTTTCCTCATACACAGACACTGAGTGGTACCCTGCTGATCTCTGCATGGCTCTCTCTTTTCTGGTACCCTCTCTTGGGGACTCTCACTGCCTTAATCTCTCTGGACTTTCAGCCCCATTTCCTAACCCTGGAGTGTCTGCCAGCTTCCATCTGGGTTCACCCTCTCTGTACCACATCCTGGAAACACTCAACACGGCAAGCTGGGACAATCATAGGGTTCACCTTATTTGTTTTTCATCTCTCAGGAACCACTTTTCTTCATTGCCTAATGACCAATATTTTGAAAATCATTGTTTCATTTATTTTATCTGACTTATTTTGGGTCAGAGGATTAATCTTAGTTCAAATTCTTTAATCAAAATTTCCTGTTGGATGCCATTGAAAACTGTTTCCTATGATTTTACTATAATTGTTAGTAAGATGAATTTTTTAAACTGAGGTTAAAAAGACTCTATTTCCTTACTACTTATCCCTACATTAAAACTCCATTACCTAAGATAACCTAAGAGAATGTCCAACATAGTAGAAATTAAGAAACTGTAGCAGGCTGGTGGGGAATATACACAGCAGGTAATTTTGCTTCGCTGAATCAGTCACAATTAGGTTACAGTAGGATAGTGAGGAAGGAAGGAAGGAAGGAAGGAAGGAAGGAAGGAAGGAAGGAAGGAAGGAAGGAAGGAAGGAGGAAGGGAGGGAGAGAGAGAAAGAGAGAATGTGATTCTGGAAGAAACATGCAGTCCCTAACCACTAGCATATGTGCAGAGTCATGTAGCCCCTCTTTGTCTTTCAAGTCATTAAAGTCCTATCAGTAGAACGGACAGAACTACTTATTTACCAGGGATGCTGAGAAGATTACTCTGGGTCAATTAATCCAGTGGTTTCAGAAAGTGTTATATTCTTACCACTTTATGAAAATTACCCAGAAACCACACTAACGATGTACTGCTGAATTCAGAAAATGAGAATGTCAACAAACAACATAAAAATGAAAGATACTGCTTTACAAAATGTATCATATGCATTTATTCTGCCAGGCAAAGTTGAATTCCTCTCATTTAGGACAGACTGCTTTTTGGCGTACCAGCAGAGTATGTATTTTATGGGTAGCAATAAAGTCTTATTAGTATAAAATCTCATTACAGCTAATGATGCTCAAATCTCTCTTTTGAAGTAGGTGAGTTTGTCTTGCTTTGGCAGCAGTTGGCAGGTAGATGATTGATAAAGTGAGAAGAATTCAGAAAGGTAAATCATGTCATCAGGCCCTGTCTGGTTCCCAGTCTCAGCAGCCCACTCTCCTCACAACTGCAGCCACTCGACCTTGGGTCCCATTTCTCTCCAATCTCAAAGTCAGTGGTTCTCAAGGTATGGCTCCACTCAGGAGCCTTGGCAGCATTGAGGAATTGGTTAGAAAGGCAAATTCTCTGAGGACTTCAGAGGGGAGGGGGGTGGGGGAATGGGATAGACCGGTGATGGGTAGTAAGGAGGGCACGTATTGCATGGTGCACTGGGTGTTATACACAACTAATGAATCATCGAGCCTTACATCGGAAACCGGGGATGTACTGTATGGTGACTAACATAATATAATAAAAAATCATTAAAAAAAAAAAAAAAAAAAAAGAAAGGCAAATTCTCAAGCCCCCACCGCAGACCTACAGAATCAGAAATTCTGGGGATGGGCCCAACAACCTGCATTTTGCCAAGCCCTCCAGGGGAATTCTGATGCACACCACCATTGGAGTACTGCTGTTCTGCCCCATCCTCTTGCACGGAACAGTTACAAAAAATCAGCTCTGCTGTCCCTTGGTTTGTTTGCTGGTTTTATTGTCCGTCTCTGTCTATTCAGGCTGCTCTGACAAAATACTGCAGACTGAGTACTTCATAAACAACAGAAATTTATTTCTCATAGTTCTGGAGGCTGGAAGTCCAGATCAGAGTGCCAGCAATGGTCGGGTTCTGTTGACTACTCTCTGCTGGGTTGCAGAATGCTGGCTTCTCAATGTGTCCTCACATGATAGAAGGGGAAAGAGAGCTCTCTTAAACCTCTTTTATAAGGACTTTAATTAATCAATTTATTAATCATCACATTCACGAGGGCCATTTAACACCCTGTGCCTGGGATGAGACCAAATAAATACAAATGGGGGGAAGAAGATAGGCATCGTATGTTTACACACGTCCCAGGGGATTCCCAAGAGCAGCCATTGTGTAGAACCAGTCTGGACAAGGCCTGACCTCTACCAGGATGCGGTTAAGTGGCTCTGCCTGACATTCTGAGAGGCTTTTAATGTCCCAGTTCTGATAAGTGGACTCCTGCCTCCATCCTCCTCACAAGGCCCAGTTTTGTTCGCCTGTTGCAGTAAATGGGCTTCTGCTAATATATCTGCCTTGTTAATCTGACCAGTGCTGCAGTCCCCTGGGAAGAGGTGTGCTGGGTGTGACAGTGTGCTGACTTTAGGGTCAAATACAGTTGGTCAAATACATTGAATCCTGGCTCTTCCACCTACCACCTGTGTGACATTTGCCAAGATACTAAGAGTGAAAATCACCTGAAATTCCACTACCTTGAGATAACCACTAAATAGTATTTTATGACCAGCCTTAATATTAATGACCAACATTTCTTTATACATGTGTATACAAATGTATACATACACATATATAAAATTTTACATAAATGAAACTCTGTAATACATGCTGTTTTTATTCATGTGGGAATCTTCCCTAGTGCCCCCTTTTCTCCCTCACTCCATCCTTTACATTTTACTTCCTCCCTCTCCCTCCACCAGGAAATTATTGCTCACAACCTCATGTGGTCTTAATTCCTTGTCTATGTTCACATAAGCATATGCAATTTAATAGATCTTAATATATTAAATATTAATACATATAGCTTAATATATAATACATTAAATATACATTTTATATGTATACAGCTTGCATTTCCTACTTTAATATACAAAATGCAACTCCGTTCAAGCAACTAGTACAAATCTGTATAGACCTAGTTAATATATTCTTTTTATTGGTTACGTACTGTTCTATCCTATGAATTATATATCCTTATTCATATGTATGTTTATATGTATATCCATATACATATTTATATGCATATTCATATAGTCATATGATTATACTAACTTACTTCCAGAAAAATGTTGTAATAAACATTCAGAAGGGCAGGCTGTACATACATAAATCCTCATACACTGGAGCTCTATCTTATACACTAGAGTAAGATTGGTGAGTCAAATCCTATGTATATGATTGCTCATTGTAGATACTGTCAGATTATTTTCCAAAAAGCTTGTAACAACTCACAGTTCCAGGAGCAGTACATGAGAGTGCTCTTCCTCATATCCTTGCCAGCAGAGGGTATTACCAGTCTTTAATTTCCCCAATTCAATCAGTGTTTGAAAAATGAGAACTCATTGGTTAATTTGCATTTCCCTGATTACCACTGAGATTTAAAAACTTTTTCATATGTTTATTAGTCATTTTGGACTTGCTCTTCTGTGAACTACCTATTCACAACTTCTAAAAGTTCTTGTATTGGAGTGTCTGACATTTGTTGTAAGAGTTCTTTGCCAACTACAGATAGTTATCTTTTGTCCATCTTATAGAATGCATATTTTTCACAGTGCCTCAACTGTCTTTTAATTTCATTTATGAAATTTTGTCCTACAACTTCATAATATAATCATATATGTCTATTTTTTAAGCTGCATTTTGACTTCCCTTTTTTTTTGTTGTTAAAGATTTTATTTATTTATTTATTTATTTGAGAGAGAGAGATAGCGACAGAGAGCACAACGGGGGGGGGGGGGGGGGAGAGAAGCAGGCTCCCCGCAGAGCAGGGAGCCTGATGTGGAGCTCAATCCAGGACCCTGGGATCATGACCTGAGCCTAAGGCAGATGCTCAATGAACTAAGCCACCCAGGTGCCCCTTGATTTCTATTTCTTGGTTAAAATATCTCCTTAATCTGGATTTTACTAATTTTCATCTAAGATTTTTATTTTTTTAAAAATCAGTATTTGATGCAGCTGGTATTTATTTTTATGTATTATATAAAGTAAGAGGCATTTAGCAAATGTGGTCAGTACCTTCTCCCCCCCCCTCATATCTTTAGAAACTTTCCATGTGCCCTGGCAGATTTCCAGCTGCCAAGGTCTAAAACCCTATGCCTGAAAGCTATTTATCAAACATACAAAAGGCTACTAGATCCACACTCTCCAGGTCCAAAGTACTGGCAAATTAATACCATCACCATCTTCACCCAGCAACCCTCCACCACCAATGACTCTCCAGATTTGGTGTAGAAGTACCTATTTCCCTTGACCAGAACCAGCTACATAATTGTAGGGCCCACTGCAAAATGAAAATTCGAGGCCCAGGGTCACAGTGTGAAAATCGGTAAAATCGATCCTAAGTTCCTTTAGTCTTTATTCTTTATTAATAAACATCATTGGGATTATATACATTTTCCTCTGAGTACAGGTTTGGCTGTATTCCATGGACTTTTGGGATTCGTGTTCTTCTTTTTATCATTTTCAAAGTTGTCTATAATCAGAGGCTTATTTAAGAGTGTATTTCTTAATTTAGAGGGTTTAAATTTTTTGTCTTTTTATTTTTATTTTATTAGATTATGATCAGAAATATGGCTCAGTCGGTTAAGTGGCCTCTTTTGACCCAGATCATGATCTCAGGGTCATGAGATGGAGCCCCAGTTGGGCTCTGTGTTCAGCGTGAAGTCTGCTTAAGATTCTGTCTCTCCCTCTCCCTCTGCCCCTCCTGACCTCCTTGCGTGCTCACATGCACTCTCTCTCTCAAATAAATAAATAAATCTTAAAAAAAAAAAAAAAACAGAAATATGGCATACAAAGCCCTGCATTATTAAATGGGTAAATGTTAAGGAATTAAATGAGAAAGTAATTGGCTCTGAGTACAAAACAAAGTAGGGTCACAATATGTGATTGTGATGACATGGAAGATGATAGAAAAAAGAAAATCCCTGCTTTGTATCATGTCCACCTCAAAGCATTTAATATTTGAAACCCAGGCTGTGGCTGATGCCTGGTAACCTACTGACAGATGTTAGAGGAATGACAACATTAATGCCTGGACTTTAGAATTCTTCCTATGATCCCCGTTACTGAGTTGCCTTTATTTATCATGCAGGCACTATTCAGATATAGTTTAACTTAGTGGAAAAGAGCTCAGGTTCTGAGGTCAGAGTGACTGGTTTCAAATTCTGACCATGTCCCTACTGGGTATATGTAATTTCTTGATGATTTATTCAACCTATGTCTTAGTTTCCTTTTCTGAAATGCAGGGGTAACAACAGTCACTCCTTCATAAAGTAAAAATGAGAATATAGTGAGGTAATGTA
Source organism: Ursus americanus (assembly GCF_024610735.1). Lineage (NCBI taxonomy): Eukaryota > Metazoa > Chordata > Mammalia > Carnivora > Ursidae > Ursus > Ursus americanus. Next base: position 33,581,883 of record NC_142127.1, on the reverse strand, counting down.
TTAGTCAGAACTCTTTGAAATCTAATTCAAAAAATAAAAAGGGGGCCCATAAAATTGCTGATTTTAGGAACAGATGGATCTAGAAGGTCAACAACGTCATCAGGTCCTCTTTCCACCATTTACCTCTGATTCTCTGGGTACTAACCTCATTCCTCTTACTATAGAAGAGTTTCCCTCATCTACCTAGGGAATATAGCCACAGGCCAACTACAGACTCAAATTATTACAAATTAGCAACCCAGTAAAAATAGAGATTATCTTCCTTCAAAAATTTCTATGTCGATCCCAGGGAAGAAATTTAATTTACCTTCATAGATCGGATGTGCACCTTTTCACAATCACTAACAAAATTAGAGCCTACTGAATATGCCAATACCCATGTCTGAAAGGAGTGGGGGAAAACCACTTTGACTGTGAAAGGAGCACTTCTCCAAAGGAAAATTACTGTAAAAAGGGAGGGAAAAGGGCAAACAAAAACAACGAAAAAGGACCTCTGTTACAATTTGTAAAACACTTAGCATAGTGGTTAGATATAAGAAGGATTAATTCATTGTCTCTCTTATCACAACCACATACTGAAACTTCCTGGTGCTATTAGATACTATGTAATACCTGTGGCCCCAGACTAAATTTTTTCTAGCACCAGAACTAAGGGTATTCCCCTGCCCATGGCCAACCTACCCTGGATTTGTTTTTAGCTCTGAGTATCTTCCAAACAATTAAGCAATTAAGTTGTCTAAAAGCAGGTGCACTGCTTTTCAAACATTGCTAGAGGTGGTATTTTTTTTTTTAAGTTTCTAATACGCACTCCCCTCATAAACTGCTTCATTAATATGAGGTTTAATCATCGTAATTTAATTGAGGGGCACCTGGATGGCTCAGTCAGTTAGGCATCTGCCTTTGACTGAGGTCATGTTCCCAGGGTCCTGGGATTGAGCCCTGCACTGGGCTCTCTGCTCAGCTGGGAGCCTGCTTCCCCCTCTCCCTTGGCCTGTCGCTCTGCCTACTTGTGCTCTCTCTCTCTCTGTGTCAAATAAATAAACAAATAAAATCTTTATATATACATATATATATATATATATATAATTCATAACTCAAGAGCAAAAAACCAAATAACCAATTAAAAATGAGCAAAGGACATGAATAGATATTTCTCCAAAGAAGATAAACAGAGGCCAATAGTTACATGAAAAGATGCTCAACATCACTAGTCATTAGAGAAATGTAAATTGAAATCAAAATGAGATATCACCTCATGGCTGTTAGAATGGCTATCATCACAAAGACAAGAGATAAATCCTAACATGGATGTGGAGAAAAGGAAACTTCTGTGTACACTATTGTTGGGATAGTGAATTGGGATATCTACCATGGAAAACAGTATGGGAGAATCCTCAAAAACTTAAAAACAGAATTACCATATGATCCAGCAATTCCACACTGAGAATATATTCAAAGGAAATAAAAACACTAAACTCAAAAAGATACCTGTACCCCCATTTCATAGCAGCATTATTTACAATAGCCAAGACATGGAAACAACCTAAACGTCTATCAATGGATGAGTAAATAAAGAAGTTGTGGTATATATGTATTCAATGTAACAGTATTCAACCTTAAAAAGGAGGAAATCCTATCATTTGTTACAACACGTATAGACCTTGAAGGCATTACGCTAACTGGTATATGTCAGACAGAGAAAGACAAATACTGTATGGTCTCACCTATATGTGGGGGGAAAAACTCATAGAAAAAGAGTTCGGACTTGTGTTATCAGAGGCAGAGGGTGGGGAAAAGGGAAATTGGAGGAAGGTGGTCAAAAGGTACAAACTTCCAGTTACAAGATAAATAAGGGGATAGAAGGTACAACATGGTAACTATAGCTAACATTGCTGCATAGGAAAGCTGTTAAGAGGGTAATCCTATGAGTTCTCATCATAAGGAGAATTTTTTACCTTTTCTTTTTTTTAGCTGAAACTACTGTGGTTATCATTTCACAATATATGTAAATGGAACCATCATTCCGTATGCTTTAAATCCTTAAACTTACACAGGGATGCATGTCAATTATTTCTCAATAAAACTGAAAAGAAAAAATTTATAATCCAGGGAAAAATTGGTTTCTTCTGCTTAGGTTAGACCAAGCATCTTAAAACATCAAGTAACATGATTCTAGGCATTAATGAAAACTTTGTGTAAATGATTTTTTCCTGTAAGTCATTCAGGATCTGTTTCTTAACTCTGCCTATTGCCAAAATTTTTTTATTTCACTATCATTGATCAGTTGGTACAAAAAAGAACAATATTTGAATATCATTATGTGTATATGAAGAATTTGTATTGTAGAATTATTTTTGTATAACCAATAAGTACCATCTTTTCTATTTTTTCAGTTTTTGGCTTTGATGTTTTATAATGTGCAGCTCTCAGACAAAAAAATGGTTAATTTTATATTATATGAATTTTTTCTCAATAATAAAACCAATCGACAGCAAAAAAAAAAGTCTAAAATTCTCAATTATTTGGAAATTAAACAAAACACCCGTAAATAACCCTTGAGTTGAAGAAAAACCCAGTGGGAAATACTATATTTTAACTAAGTGATTAAAAAAAAATCAGAACTTATGAGATGCATCTATAGAAGTACTAAGGGAAATATTTATATGTTTAAATACGTACATTAAAAAAGAATAGAAGTCTAAACCAATGATCCAAGCTTCTAGATTAATAAGGGAGAGTAAGATATAAAATCCAGAGTAAGAATTTTTTAAAAATTATACAGGTAAGAATGAAAATCCATAAAATCAAAAAATGAAAAAATAGAGACCATCACTGAGATCATAAGCTGGTTCTTTGAAAAAATGAATAAATTTTATAAAGCTCTAGCTAGTCTAATCAAGAAAAAAAAAAAAAAGACGACCCAAATTCTCAATAGGAATGAAAGAAGAGACAATAATGGAGATCCTACTAATATTACAAGGATACTAAAAGGTTATTATGACAACTTCATGCTAATAAATTTCATTATTTTGATGAAATGGACTTTTAAAGAAGATATTAGCAGATTGTATTTTACAAAATTGGTATAATAATTCCTATCCCATATGCTCTTTCGAACTTACCACTCCCTCATCAAGAAATGGTGTCTACATCTCATACTCCAGAGCCTAAGCAGGGCTTTGCAACTGCTTCTGCCAACAGAATACAACAGAGATGGCACTAGGTAACTTCAGAAGCCAGGTCATAAAAGTGAATACAGGTCCAACCCTACTCCATCCAAATTTCAAAGTTTCATTCTTCAAATATAGCATTAATAAAGTAAAAAGACAAGACGCGAACTGGAAAAAATATTTGCAGAATATTTAGAGAACTCTTACAACTCAATAAGAAGATAATCAACTCAAAAATTGGGCAAAAGATTCAAAAGGACACTACATTAAATAAGATATACAAATGACCAATAAGTACATGAAGCCATACTTATAAAAGAATACTGTATTATTCCATTTGTATGCAATTCTAGAACAGGCAAAACTAATCTATAATTTCAGAAAGCAGAGGGGTGGTTGGCTAAGGCCAAGAGCTGCAAAGGCAACTGACTGCAGAGTGGCATGAGTAAAATTTTCAAGAGGATGAGTATTTTCTCTATTTTGAATGCAAATAACTGTACACTTAAAAGTGATGCTCCATTGTTTTATTGTTATGATAAGTTCATCTTAATAAATTTGTTGAATGTTTACATCATTAAAGTGGTTTAAAAGATAAATTTAGGGATTTGGTATTTAACTTTTAAAACCTAATAAAGGGTGGCTCAGTCAGTTAAGCATCTGCCTTCAGCTCAGGTCATGATCTCAGGGTCCTGGGATCGAGTCCTGCATTAGGCTCCCTGCTCAGCAGGGGAGTCTGTTTCTCCCTCTCTCTCTGCCCCCCGCCCCTGCTCTTTTCGTGCACACTCACTCTCTCTCAAATAAACAAATGAAATCTTTAAAAAATAATAATAAAACCTAATAAACTACTATAATGTTAACGTACAGCATTTCCTACATATAAATGAAGTTTCAGAATATCTAAGGTCTTTTTTAGTATAAAATCTATATTTTCCCATAAAATGAAACAAAACAATTATCTATAAGGAAATCAAACACCTTAACTGTGTTCTTATATGTCCCTGATCCTTCCTTTATATAAAAAATTTGGCACATGACCTAAATAAGGAGCTGAGGAGAAAGAAGCACTTTCTACACTGAGCCATGAAACCTGTTTGGTGTCTTCCCCTGACACTGCAGTACGTCAGATCTTAGAGTCATTGAAGGAATGACAGGCAGGGTGGTTTTTCAGTAGGTTCATGCATCACAAACCACCAGTATACTTAAAATCTACTGTTTTTCCTCTTTTTCCACTTTCTTAGAATTTTCCTACTGGTGCTAACTATAAGACAAGCTGGCCTTACATCAAATTCAGAAGTTAGGCGGCAGTGTGCAATGACTTAAGACCAGCAGTTTCAGAATAGGTGATTATTTATGTTATTAAATGAAAAGACACCAAAAAAATGGGTATCATTAAACATGTTTTTGAGTATGGAAAAGATCAGTGTATTACATTATAGTAACAATAATAACAATAGCTAACCCTAATGCTGTATACTTATAAGGAAGGCTTTATTCTAAGTAATTTATACATAACTCATGTTAATTCTCACACTAACCATAGAAGGCAGGTACATTCTACTTATCCCTATTCACAGGCAAGCAAATTGAGGCATGGAGAGATTAAGTAACTTGCCCAAAGTGGTATAGCTAATAAACAGCACAGCTGGAATTTAAACCCAGATGGTGTGGCGCAAAGTCTGAGCCCTTAACCACTACTCTACATGACCCCTCAATGTTTACTGTACCAGCATTTGACCGCTATTAAAAGCAAGGATCTACATTCGGACTTGTGTGATTCTGACATAAGAGTTCCAGATTACTTTCTTGGCTCATTCCGTGTATGTAGTACGTACGAACAAATATACCTTTATATCTATATCTATATCTATCTATCTTAATATACCTTAATCTATATCTATATCTATCTATATCTATCTATATCTATCTATCTATATATATCTATATCTATATCTATCTATCTATGATATCAGCGGCCTGAAAACAAAGGAAGAAAGCAAGATAAAAGGTTATTGGTGATAGCCAATAACCACAGAGTTTACCCTAGAGTTCATGCCACACATCCTAAAACATCTCTTCCTTCTCTCCTCTTCTATAGCACTTTCTTTCTACCATGCTCATGATACATCCCATACACTGTATTTAGTAGTGTGGTTATTGCATGTTTCTCTTAATGCCTCTATTCTAGTATAACCTGAGGCCATGTTTAAGACATGTAACCTAGTGCATTATCTTTCATATACCAGTTGCTAATAAATGTTTGATTTTTTCCCTTCTGATATTCATAGTCTATCTGAAAACAAAACTCACTGCCAATAGAAGTCAGTACAGGAAGGCAAACAGACGAGTACAAGAGTCTGGAGATAGTATCCTAACTCTAGTTATGATCATACAATAGCAGAAAGAGCAGAAACAGACCTTGATTTGCTCCTGCCTGTGCCATAAGCTGTGTGAGTTGGAGTTACTTATTCTTTTATTTTTTTAAGATTTTATTTATTTATTTATTTATTTAGAGAGTGTGTGTGTGTGAGCCCGTGAGTGGTGGCGGGGGGGACAAGCAGACTCCACACCAAGCGTGGAGCCCAAAACAGGCCTCAAGCCCCCACCCTGAGATCACAACCCCAGCTGAAAGCAAGAGTCAGACACCCAAACAACTGAGCCACCCAGGCACCCCATTACTTATCTTCTGTTAATGAGAATCTCAGTATTTTCATTTAGGAAATGTGCTTTGACGGTTTTAAATAAAATAAGGAGTACAAAAGTCTTACCATAGGACGTAGCATAAAGTAAGGACATGGTAAATGTATGCCTTCCACATCTCACCTCTTTATCTTATCCCTCCAGGATAGGCATCACAAATTAAATGTTGGTTGAGAGTAAAATAATCTGAGTATAAGAGACAGTATGAGTGCCATGTAGGATAAAGACCAAATGTTGCCATGTCTTCCCATGATGGATGTGAAACAGAAATCTGGAATTTTATGTGGAATTTCTCCACATTTAAATGTTGATAAGGATGTAAAAATTGTTGAAACACTGTATTGCCAATATTGTGAGGTCAAACAAAACTTGTGTACTGTTTTTGACATTCAAAGGCCACAAGGTTGCTATCCTTACTCATCGGAAGAGGCAGAAAATGCTAACACGTGCAGCACACCCTGAATGTAGGTATGCAGAAATAAATACATCTCCATACGTGTGTGCACAGCACGCGTTTCGTGGTGCACACGTGGCTCCTGGGACATAGTGTCAGAAACCATCTGCCTCACTTTATTTATCTTCAACCTGATTATTTCCCAACATGATGACATGAATTTAGCTGATCCCAGCAGGGGAAATTATTATATTAAGTCTCTCCTCCATTTAGTTAGGCAACAATTCTTGAACACAAGGTCAGAGTCATTCTACCTTAACCATGCTCCTGTGTTTTTAACAACTGCCTTTGTGCCCAGATGGTCTGAGTCGTGGCCTTCCTCGATACACATGTGCTTTGCCATTTCTTCAGGATCCTTTCTTAAGCATGGAAGTCACAAGATAAGTGACAATTTTTTAAAGGCTAATTAAGAGCCTTTCTGCATATGTCCTACTTAATTAGCTTCTGTCAACCTTGATTATACTCAAAATTTTAAAACTGCACTTTACGTATATTTATTCTGCTTCTATGAATAATATGAAATAACAGAAGAGCTATTGTTCGGTGCTTTTCCAGTGAATGACTACTACATTGTAATAAAGGAATTATCAAAATAATATAAACGCTAACCCAGAGACTCTCTAATGTGAATATATTTCATACTGATGGATTCCTATAATTGCTGCGCATGTTTAAGAGCAGAAAGGTAATTTTTCTCTGGCATAATAGCTCCTGGCAACTGCTTTGGAATTTCTTAATATGAAGGTGACCAATGGGGAGGATAGCTTCTCTGCTCTACACCAGTGCTTCTCAAATTTTGGTCTGTTACTACTTATCTGTAGAGCTTGCTAACTATTCAGATTCCCTGTTCCCCTCTGAACTTGGGTGACATTTATCCTGAGTGTTCCTTATCCTCTCTGATCCTCAGTATTCTCTTGTATAAAATGGGAATTATGTCTGCATTACAGGTATTTAAGAGTTTAATAATGAGCAAATTACCAAATATAGAGTACCAGCACAGTCCTGATTCAGTGAGCACCTTGCTCCTGGTAATCCTGCTGCAGGTGGTCCGGAGCTAACCGTATTCTGAGAAACTCTTCCCTTGTCTCTAGACTGTGATTCTCAGCCCTGGCTCTACATCAGAATCACCTGTGCTACTTTCCAAACGATTTATCTTTGAATTTCACTCCCAGAAATTCTACCACTGAATGTCTAGCAAGGAGCCCAAACATTCTAAAAGTTTGAGAAAAGTGACTCCAATAGTAGGCAGAGGAGAGAACCATTACTTCACAGCAGTGGTCTCCAATTATTTTTACTCATGTGCACAGTGGAAAAAATTTAGCATGTAACTGTAATAGATATAGACAGAATCTGCTTATGAAATGTAAGCCAGTTTTACTGTACTATGTATTATATGCTTAGAAAATATGCAAAGGCAAAAAAATTTTAAGTAAGATAAAACAAAAAAAAATTATTACATTTTATTTATTAATGGCGATCAAAGGTCTTTTGCCATTCGTTAAAAAATTATTTTTAATAAGATTCCAGAAGCTTAGTAATTCAGTATTTGCTGACGATGAAGGCTTCATCATGCCACTAGCTATAATTTCATGGCATAATATACACTATTTACCTCTCAGAACAGCTCAAAGCAAAACACAACTCAATATACAACCATGTCTCTGAAAACATACATCATTAGTGATAGTAGATACAAATTCATATTTCAAATAGTCTTGATAATTCTAATCTTTTTCACTGACTGCTTGCTGATTGGACTGCCAGTGTTTTACTTTGCAATGTGGCTGATGAAGAGCTTGGATGAGGAGCCAAAGAAGTATTGGGACTGACATTTTCTTCTTGTCTGCCTGTGTTCGTATTATCAGCATTACTTCTAATCAGCAAGGTTTTTTGCAGGAATCTTTTGAGGCCATTGTAATGCTTTGCAGGGGGTCTTCTTAGGCTACTAAATATTCATATTCCTGGACTATCACAGGTCACACTTGCCTTCAGATTCATTCAGAAGGATGTAGGCTAGGAGCCACAGCTTGCCAGAGAACAGAACTAAGCATTCTTCTTCTGTCAGAGTCCTTGAGCAGCTCTTGCTGCAGTCCAAAGCGTGGACTCTGACCTCTCTATGTGACACTCAGATTCAAGATTATGAGCTCCTCCACATTAGCTTGTTTCAGAATCTGTCCTGATAGTCAATGTCTCTTGTAGCAACTCTGTAGCCACGGATTGCAGGTTCCCATGGGGACACACTCAGCTCCAAGATCACCACTTAGCCAAAAGCTATGATGTCTCCATTAGGAACATATAGTTCCCCCAGTCCAGTTGCAGCCTTTCACTCAGTCATTTTTGGCAATAAGCAATGTTGCCTAGCAACCTACTTGACATACTACCTTTATCAAAACTCTAAGGGAAGTCCTGGAAAGCTAACAAAAGGTCAAGTTCTTATTCAGAAGGAGAAAGGGTTTGCTAACCCTGTATTCACACTATTGTGGATATCCAATTGTGTGGTGGTTAGTTAAGTAAAAACCAAGAATATAACTTTTAAATTCACTTAACTGAGCACACAGCACCTATCAAACTGCATTTTTCTAAAAGCCAGCAAATATGTAAGGGTGCTTCTGTTATCTCTGTCTTGGGGAAACTTACATCCAAATATCTCATGTACTTATACATGACATGGGAATATTTGAAGCATGGACAGGACTGAGGAAGGAGTGCTATCATATTAAAAACTGTATCTTCTTATTTTTTAATAGACTTTTTAGAGCAATTTTAGGTTCACAGAAAAACTGAGAGGAAGGTATAGATATTTCCCATGTACTCTCTGCCCCCATACATGTGTGGCCTCCTTCAACATCCCCCACCACAGTGGTACATTTGTTATAACTGATCAAGCTACACTGACACATCAAAATCACCCAAAGTTCATAGTTTACATTACAGTTCACTCTTGGTGTTGTACCAGCTATGAGTTTGGACAAATGGATAACAACATGTATACACCATTATAATAAAAAATAAGGGCCATGGAGAACACGTACGATTCTTTGTTGTGTGAGGTTTTTGACGACACACATTGTAGGACATTAAGCTCCCTTGGCTCCAGCTCACCAAAACCAGTAGCGTTCTCCCTCTATGGAACAATCAAAAATATGGTGCATACTATTTTCTTATGATTTGGGATTTTAAAAAATAGATGATAGGAGGGAGGGAGGGAGGGAGGGAGGAAGGAAAGAAGGAAGGAAGGAAGGAAGGAAGGAAGGAAGGAAGGAAGGAAGGAAGGAAGGAAGGAAGGAAGGAAGGAAAGGAGGGAGGAAGGGAGGAAGAAAGAAGGAAAGGAAAGACACTATTTTGCTTCTGGACTCCAGTGAACTGCCTGTTCACACTCAGTGAGGAGCATCAGTCCTCTTTGGAGATACTGTTCTTAGCCCTTACATGATCTGAGCTCCACTCACTATACCAGCCTCATCCAGTCATTCTTCCCCTTATTCTCTGTGCACTGTCTTCAGTGCACTTTTCTTTTAGTTCCTCTAGCCAGTGGTTGTCAAACTGTAATATACATATAAATCACCTGGGAATTTCAGTTTTGCAGGTTCTGATTGAGTCTGAGGGAAGGGCCAACAAGTTCCTTCCTGGTGGTGCTGATGCCACAGGACAAGGACTACATTTTGAGTAGAAAGGCTCCAGATCCCTGGGTCCACATCAGAATCATCCGGGGAGCTTATAAACCAGCTGACACCTGGGTCCACCTCCAGCAAGACCATCCTATTTTTCCTCTGAAAACTTCCTCATATACCCTTCCTTCCTCATTAAGGTACTTCACCCAACAAAACTTCCACCCCACTGCTTCAAATCACAGTTGAAATGTCACTTCCTCACAGTAGCCTTTCCCGAGCTCTCAGCTTGGGTAAGACCACCATCTTAGGCTGTTTGGCCTGCTATAACAAAAATACTGGTGAGTACACTGGATGGTTTATAAACAGCATTGGGGCGCCTGGGTGCCTCAGTCAGTTAAGCATCTGCCTTTGGCTCAGGTCATGATCCCAGAGTCCTGGGATTGAGCTCCACATTGGGCTCCCTGCTCAGAGGGGAGCCTGCTTCTCCCTCTCCCTCTGCCCTTCTCCTGCTTGTGCACTCTCGGTCTCTCTCAAATAAATAAATAAAATCTTAGAAAAAGATAAGTAAAATAAAATAAACAGCAGAAATTTATTTCTCATCATTCTGAATGCTGGGAAGTCTAAGATTGAGGTGCCAGCAGATTTGGTATCTAGTGAGAGCCCACTTCACTGTAACTTCACATGGTGGAAGGGGCAAGGGAGCTCTCTGGGATCTCGTTCATAGGGGCACTAATACCATTCATGAGGGTCAAGTCCAAATAGGAGGCCCCACCTCCAAATAGCATCACATTGGGCATTCATAAAGATTCATTCTATAAATCTGGGGGGACACATTTGGTCTATAGCAGCCCCCAGTCACAGTCTCTTTTACCACCTTTATCTTTACCTCAATGCTCATCAGCATTACAATTAAATAATGAAATGCATACATCTCTGTTTGCTTTCTGTCAAAATTCCTTTACAGCAGGGATCATGCCTGCCTGCTTTGTTTTTTATATCCCCAGCCCCTGGCACTGTGCCCTGCACATGATAAGAACTGAATTAATATTTATTAAGTAAATGAATCAATCTTTTAAAATACATATCAGTGTAATGCCAAGCAAACTAAAGAAATATGAACCCTACATTTTTAAACTATATAAAAATATATATTCTTATTATTTAGTAGTAAAGATGACACTATTAACAATACTACTATGTTAGTCAGAACTCAAATATTAAGCACCTATCTTGTCAGTCAATAGATGATGGGGACACCTGGCTGGCTTAGTTGGTAGAGCATGCAATTTTTGACCCCAGGGTTGTAAATTCAAGCCCTGCCTTGGGTGCAGAAATTACTTAAAAATAAAATCTTTAGGGGGAAAAAAAAAGATAATGGTAAAGAAGACAGATAAAACCCCTGACCTAACAAAGCTCGTAGTCTAGTAGGGTAGACAGATATATTTAAGGGTTTGGGATTCCAACAAATCTCAAGAGACTAACAACAAGCATCTCGCTCTTCCCCATAGGGGGGTGAGACTAAAATGACAGGTGCTGCACACTGATCTAAGCCAATTCATAAAAATAATTACATTCATTAATGAAATAATTTCAAAAGGATTGAATAAGGTGTTATGAAGCATATAATGAGGGTCTTAAAGTTAGTCTAGGGAAAGTGGGAAGCTTCCCTGGGGAAATGCATTTAGATTGAGGCCTAAACAATAGTTCAGCCTGGTGAAGGGTGAGAGGTATGGAGATTTCCAAGAGAAGGAACACAGTGTTCAAAGAACTTATGGCAGAATACTAAGGAAAAAGACCTGAGTGAAGACAGTCCAGTAGAGCTAGAGCAGATGTGTGAGATGAGGCTGGAGAAAGCAGCAGGAACAGGTCATGCAGGAACTTGTAGAAAATTCTGAACTTTATCCTGAGTTCAATGCTCAGTCCCTGAGGAGTTTTAGGCAGGGAAATAATGTGTTCTGATAGCAGCACTGGAAGAAGTTCCTGGCTCCAGCAACTCCAAATACATCAGAACAAACCAGATAAACCTTTCCTTCTCCTAATGATTATTATTTCATTCTTGTTTATTTATTCCTCTGCAGTTTTCTGAACCATAAAATATCTGTCTTTTGTAAATTACTTGGTGATTCATCCTGAGCCTTATAAAGCTTAGCTGGAGGCATTCTGATGCTTATAGTCTTCGTATTTTCCTAGAACCTAATCAAAAAGCCATAATTCAATCTTTGATTGCTCTCAGTAGGGCGCACCTTAAAATATTATTTTATCCATTTTGGCAGCAATATTTTAATCAAATATTAAAGTCATGGAGTTAAAATTATACAATTATACTTCTATTTTAAAAGATACAGAAAAGATATCTTAGTGTCTGGGAAGCAATACAAATGACTATTACGTTTGAGGAGAGAAAATCTGCTTATTAATAACAACAGTAGAAATTGTATAACATTTGAGGTGTTTTAGGTGATACCTAAAGGTGATACCTAAAGGTGTTTTAGGTATACCCTCCTCTCCATACACAGACCATGTACTTTGATTTAATTTGGATTTAGATATAACAAACAAAGAAAACCTGTCTCTTGGCAGCACAATTCTTCCCAAGGAAGATTTTTTTAATTGAGATAATATTTATTTAACTATTTGAATAGGCAGGAATGGGGGTTGTAAGTGTGAGACCCTCTGCCCAAGGAGTATGCTTGTAGACGATGGGTAGTTCCTCCTCTGCTACATCTGTTTTGCACAAAACCAGTGGTTTTAAATTTTATCAAGCTCCACTGACCCCTTCTTATGATAAATATTGGATAATATCTCCAGAAATTATATTATGGGTATTTCCTATCTATACACATTTTAAGCAATTTGAAACATTCCCTAAAAGTACTAAAAAAAGGGTTGCCAGATAAGAAGAGGGGTAACGTTTAGGACACTTAGAACTAAAAAATAATTCATTGTTTATCTGAAATTTAAACTTAACTGGTCTGCCCATAATTGTATTTGCTAAACCTGACAACCATAATTATAAAAGGAACAATAATATAATAGCTATTTGAATGTACAACTGCTCAGCCTTGACTACACAAGGACACATGATCAGTAGTCAGAGGCCTGCACCCATGATGGAATCACCAGGAGTGACTGCAATAAATGCAGACTGATATCGGTAGGTCACTGGCTGTTCAAATACTGTAAGTGGTGCAGCCACTAATGATGTGATTTTCTGAAGTGACAAACACCCTCTTAGAAATTTTAAGACAAACAAGCCACCAACTTCTTTTGATTTGCACAGTAGTTGCACTGCTGAAAAATCTGGTATATATTACAACCATGTCAAACATACATGCACACACACAGTCTAGGTAAGTTCTAGGTTCAGATAACGACAAACACGGTTTCTCACTTACATGAATATCTGGCGGGACATTCAAGAGTCATGGAAGACATGGCACAATTCTTTGTTATGTTGGAGTTTGCCACACATTGTAGGACATTTAGCTTCTTTGGCTCCAGCTCATCGAAGCCAGTAGTGTCCTCTCTTTATAGTAACAGTGAAAAGACACTCCCACAGATTTCCCTTAATGGAGGGTAGCAGTTTCTTTGAAGCTACTAATTAAAACCGTACATAAAGGGAGAATGAGGGGAGACTTTTTCTAGAACAAATTTGAGGAAAGAACATAGATGAATAATTGGAATTTGATCAACTTCCTTCTCTTGATACAGCATGAAACCACTGGTTGGCCTACAAAACCCATTTCTCTGTTTCTGAGAGTTTGGAGTGGGGAGGAGGAAATAGGCTCTGAACATGTATTTCCCCTCCCTCTTCCAGGTCTCATAATCCATGGGGACAGGGAGAAGGGTTGAGGAGGCAGAGGTCATGGACGATTACTTGTCAGTATCAGGATGGGTTTCCCCACCTTGCTTTTGTTCTGCTGGGTAGTGCTGTAGGCCTTAGCCAATGTGGTGGTTGCTGCATAAAGACTCTGTGTGTTTTTTCTTGGAATAGTGTAAAACTTCACTCTGGCCCCCTCCATAATGGGTAAAACCCTTCTTGAGCCCACAGCCTAGAGCTCCTGTTCCTCCTGTAATCTCTGAGTTCCTTCACTGAAGTCCTCTTCCACACTCTCCAAGGACCTTGGGAAACTGGATGTCTGGGCTACTGCCTCTCCTTTACTTCTTAGACACACTATAGTATGTTTTCCAGCTATTTCAGGAAAGATACATTACTCCCTTGGCCTCCCTATGTTAGACGTCTCCAGGACCTGGTGGGCACTAGTCTCTAGCTTCATATCTCAAACCTCTGAGGACTAATGTTAAGGGAGAGGCTAAAAATGACAAGTGGTGCACATTGGTCTAAGCCAATTTGGGTCTTGTTGGAAAATATCTATAGTTCCTGCAGTTTGAGATAGGTAAGAACTGTGTAGGTCCTTCCCCTCAACCTTGCCGCCACGTGCTGTGCTATGCTATGATAAATTTGCTACCCATACTGGCAAGTATGTGGAAGGCAAGAAAACAGTCTTACCATCCGTACTCTAGGCTTAATAAAATCCTAGCTTTCTGTCCAACCATGCATGAAAGGTTCTCTCAAAGCAGATACAATTATGTTCAGTTAGCCTTCTGATCAAAGTCAGGTAACAAAACCTTCCCTTAGGAAACTGAACACAGTCTCCCAGTTTCCTCAGAATCCTACACCTGGGGGGTTGTTCCAAATAGTGTAGGCTCCTGAATTTCCTGAGCACTTATGTTTTGTTCATACAAGGGGGAAAATGGCTGTACATTATTTCCAGTCTATTCACATATCTTGAGCACCACTAATTTCACTAATGAAAAATTTCTAATATTCATTTGCTAATTAACAAAGATAACTGAAGCCAGGGTGCCTTAAGAGGGTGGGTTTCTAATTCTTCAATCATTCAGATGTTAACTAACCACTTTCAAAGTATGCATGCCCAATTAGGGGACTTCAAATATTAACTAACCACCCACAGGGTTAGTAGATTAAAACTAGTTAATATGCATATAGCATACTCTCTGTGATGATAGAACAGTCAGACATCCTGGTTGATCTGGGAGAGTCCTCTTTTACACCTGTTGTCCAGAGATTATAAATAGTGTCTCCTTTCACTCTCAAAAGTGTCCCAGTTTGGGCAAAAACTTCATAATCACCATGTAATATAAGTAAATTCCTAGTTTCACAGTACATTCTCCAAGAGCTCTCTCTCCATACAACTATGAAGACATTCAAGTTGTGCCTGCAGGTTGTATAGCTCGTTAAGCATTCTGTGGATAAAAAAATGCCAGACTCCCGGCTCGGAGGATACCTCCACTGAATATGAGTGACTTTTTAGGAGATCCTATTCCTTGGCTTTGGAGAGCAGAGATCATTGCCCCACAAGAAGGAAAGGAAAATAAACCACTCTTACTGAACATCTTAAAAGGATATGCCCTCCATCTCCCCCACTGAGATGGGAGACATGGGGAAGATAGATGGCTAGTGGTACTGCTGATTCTACACTGTCCCCTGGTTGTGAGCCCAGCAGGCAGGAGACTGGCCCTAACTGCTGACACTCTTTGGGGATTATGCTGTACTTCCCATATTTGGTCACCAAACCTGGACATTCCAGTTTTTAGCCAGCATCTCCACTGCTCCTGCTCTTTCTATAAATTCTGGGTTCACTCACACCTTTTTGATACTCTCCAAGAATGCTGGAAAATAAAACTTGGATGCAGAAGGATCTGAGAGTGCAAGAAAACCCCCACTCAACATCCTCTTAACACTTGCATAGACCCATGGTCCCAAAATTCAAGCGAAGACATTTCAACTTGGCATACTACATGTTCAGTCCATTCCCAGCTTTCTGGTGGCTGTGCCTACAGAGGGAGGCAGTCTGGGACAACTGAGATGTCATACCTCTCAAAACCACTGTGCGGAAAGTGGATCTGAATCTACTCTTGGTCTCACCTGACTGAGTCCCTCCCCAGCTCTCTCCCTTTGAATGTCTTTTCTGTGGGAGAGTGGTGGCAGTGGGGGGTAGGAAGTCAGATTCAAATAGGTGACTGCAGTTTGGGCTTTAATCCCATTTATGAAGGTAACCAAGTACCTCACAAAGGGTCTCACCAACCCAACAATTATCCTCACATAGTCTGCATTTTTTGCAGTTAGCCAAGTATTATACTTCTTCATTTGTTGTAGTTGTTTTGACGGCTTCAAACCTGATTTTCACCCTGGGCACCCAATTCCCTTAGAGTAAAATATCTGATGCCAAAATGTTAGTGACAGAAGGGACCATACAGATTGTATGTTTAACTCCTTCATTTGATGATCACTGTGATAGAAAGACAAAAGAATCAGGATCTAGCATCAGAGAACTTGGGTTCAAATCCACATCCACTATTGACTAACTTGGGCAAGGTAACAATCTGAGTTTCTCCTTTTAACAACGGACAGTACTTACCTTACAAAACTGTTTAAAGATTAAGAGATAAAAACATCACAAAATTATAAAAATAAATAAATCATAAATGTAAATCTTGGCATAAAGCAATTACAGATGGTCCCTAATTTATGATGGTTTGACTTACAATTTTTTGACTTTACAATGGTGTGAAAATGACATGTCTTTGGTAGAAACAGTACTTTAAATTTTTTTGTTTTTTTTTTTTGTTCTTTTTTTTTTTTTTAAGATTTTATTTATTTATTTGACAGAGAGAGAGAGACAGCCAGCAAGAGAGGGAACACAGGCAGGGGGAGTGGGAGAGGAAGAAGCAGGTTCCCAGTGGAGTAGCCTGATGTGGGGCTCGATCCCAGGATCATGCCCTGAGCTGAATGAAGGCAGACACCTAACGACCAAGCTACCCAGGCGCCCCAGAAACAGTACTTTAAATTTTGAATTTTGATCTCTTCCCAGCCAGTGCTAATATGCAGTATGGTACTCTGTCCCGGTGCTGGGTAGCACAGTGGGCCATGGCTCTCAGTGAGCCGCGTGATCATGAAGGTGACAATGGATATACTTACTATACTATATTACAACCATTCTGTACCCAGACAACCATTCTGTTTTTCACTTTCAGTACAGCATTTAATAACTTACATAAGATATTCAATATTTTAAAATAGGCTTTGTGTTTGATGATTTTGCCCAACTGTAGGCTAACGTTAAGTTGGTCTGAGCACATTTAAGGTAAGCCAGGCTAAGCTATGATGTTCAGTTGTTAAGTGTATTAAATGCATTTTCTTTTGGTATTTATGATAACTTATTATATTTTCAACTTATGGTGGGCTTATTGGGACATGACCCCATCTTAAGTTGAGGAAAGTATGTAAGTTGTCCAAAGTAACACATTACTTAGGGGAAAAATCCAAGTCTTTTAATTCAGTAATGATAACAGACATTGTTTGATTACTGACTGTTTTAGGCATGTGTGAAGTCCTCGATATGCACGTTTAATCTCATTTATTCTTAATGTTATTATTAATAGATAAGAAACTAATCTTAGGGCGCCTGGGGGGCTCTCAGTTAAGCATCCAACTCTTGATTTTGGCTCAGGTCATGATCTCAGGGTTGTGAGATCGAGCCCGGGGTGGGGCTCCATGCTGGGCATAGAGCCTGCTTAAGATTCTCTCCCTCACCCTCTGCCCCTCCTCCACTCACACTCTCTCGCCCTCTCTCAAAAAAATAAAATAAAATTCAAAAAACAAGGAAACTAATCTTAAAATGGTTAATTGCCAATGCCACATACATAGTAAGTAGCAAATCAAAGTTTGCAACAACAGTCAAATCAAAGTTTGTGTGACTAGAAAAGCGAGCTCTTGTAGCCAAGTTAGCAGATCTCAAATCTACATACCAAGAATCAAATTAGCTTCTCTTTGAGGAAGGCACGGTTGCAGCTACAGCGGGGTGTGGACACCCACTCCTGCTCCTGACTCACTGCTGTTCACTCCCCCCCTCTCATGGAGGAACAAGAGGGTCAGCAAGCCACGCCACCGCTACAGCTCTTAAAGACACCGGGAAGACACTCGTGGAACCAGAGGTGGCGACTTACTCTCACCAGCAGCAATGTAAAATCTTTGGAAAAGGTATGTGCTGACCTGATCAGAGGAGCAAAAGAAAAGAATCACAAAATGAAAGGACCAGTTCCGATGTCTAGAGATTCACTACAAGAAAAATTCCTTGTGATGAAGGTTCTAAGACTTGGGATCATTTTCAGATGAGGAGCCACAAGCGACTGACTCACTGATTTGCAGTCCTTCTGAGACTGTTAAGCAGATCACTTCATCAATATTGAGCCAGGAGTTGAGGTTCAAGTCACCATTGCAGACGCTCAGCCTTTTTAATAAATTATCAGTTTAAGACAAAACAAAACAAAAAAGAATCAAATTAAAAATACTAAATTACCTGATTCATCTTTAAAGTTTGAGAAACCATTGTTAAGGGTAATCAGCCTTATTTAATCTACCAAAAACACCCGGCACGGTGTCTGGAACAAAGTTGCTTTTTCTTACTTCTTTCCTGGTAGTGCAGTTTGCCAGAATCGCTCTGGTGCCCCAGCAGCTGCAGCATGTGGGGTGGACATAAGAATGAGAGGGACTGAAGGTGCAGGCCAGGCATGTGGTGAATATGCAGTGAAGTAAAAGCGTTAGAAGCACAGAGAAAGCAGTGGCTTATCTTATGGAGGGGGTGGGCAGTTCACACATAAACAAGCAATCCAAAACTCCCTCAGAACAAAATTAACCTTCCCAATGGTCATGCTTACCTAAATACAATACCCCAGACTGACCTAGAAAGTCACTACTTTCTTCTCTTAAGCCTGCCCTGGATGTTAATTTGAACCTAATTTCCTTTGTATCAAAAGAATCAGGGGTTCCAAGAAAACTATCGCTCCATACTCGCCTCATAATATCCCATGTTGGCCTTTCACAATTTCGTAATTCATATACAGTCAACTTTAAATCAAAAACATTCTGAGACTATGGACTCTGAGAAACAAACTGAGGGTTTCAAAGGTGGGGGGAATGGGGTAGCCAGGTGTTGGGTATTAAGGACGGCCCGTGTTGTGATGAGCACTGGATGTTATATGCAGCTATTGAATCATTGAACACTACATCAAAAACTAATGATGTACTATATGGTGGCTAACTGAACATAATAAACAATAAAAATAAAATGGAATAAAAACATTTCTAGGTTTCTTGCTTCACAGTAAGAGTATGAGAAAAGGAGTAAATCCTTTTTCCAGTATCAGTGAAGAACACAAGTAAAAGGACCTCTGATCTTAAAATGGATTTAATTAGCTGAGGTAGCTCATCCTAGAAATGGCCCATTTCCTATTCCAATATTCACTTTCTATTCCAATATAATATCTTGAAAAGACTGCTGGGATACTATCCCTAAACCCTTCTTTGGCTAAGTTGGTACCACTGTTTTCTTCTGAGTGAGTTTCAATTAAACACAAGCACCACTGAAATAATGGAATAAGTTGCCGACTGGCTGAAAAATCTTCCTTCATATCATCCTCCAAATTGATACCTAATGAGGTACATATTTCTCCTATAGAAGCAAATCATTGGGCACCTGCGTGCCTCAGTCAGTTAAGTGTCTGACTCTTGATTTCAGCTCAGGTCATGATCTCAGGGTCCCGAGTATGTCTGAGATTCTCCCTCTCCCTCTGCCCCTCCCCCTCCCCACATGTACACTCCCTCTCTCTCTCTAAAATAAATCTTAAAAGGAAAAGAAAAAGAAGCAAACTGTCAGTTTCAGAAAAAAGCATCCCTCCTCAAATGCACAAGGGGCTGTGTGTCTTCAAGGCACCTAGCCAGCTGTCAGAGACCAAAATGCCCACGGACTCCTCAGCCTTCCTACCTAGACAAAGTTTTGTTAAAGCAACTTTCAGCAACTGATTCAAGAAGGGAAGAAAGCATGATCATAAAAGAACTTGAGAGGGTTATGAATATTCTATCCCCTTAAAAAGTCATCAAACACCAGATTTTAAGTGGGAGTTCCTTCCAAACATTCAAAGATCATGAAAACTTCATATTACATATAGAGGGCATAGAAAAGATGGAAAGGGTCTTAACCCATTCTCAAGGCTATCATCATCCTCCAGGTTCAAAACACCTATGAACATACATACAAAAGACCAAAATAAGATATTAACAAATCTAACATGACACTTTATTAGAAAGAATGATATACTCTAATGAAGTAAAATTTTTCCAAAAAATGGAAGGCTGATTCACCATTATTAAATCTGTTAGTGTAAAATTTCACTACACTAAATTCACTACATGAACAGAGTAAATTAACATATACATATCAGTATATGCTAAAAAAGATTTGTTTTTTAAAATTTAAGAGAGAAATTATAAGCAATTAAAGCATCCTATTTAAGATTGAAACATTAGAAATAATACTACTAAAATCAATAAGCATGGAAATTGATATCCCCACCACTCTTTAATATTGTGCTTCAGGTCCTCACCAATACAACGAAATGAGAAAAAGAGTCAAGAGGCATAAGTATTAGAAAGTGAGCCAACCCTAGGCCTACCTGTGTTCCTATCTACTCCTGAAATACCTCATGATTTGGTCTAAACCTTAGGTGGGCCAATCCCTGCAGGCTGTGTTTCCCAAACTTTCTTTTAAACTGATGTCCAACTGAACCCAACAGGTAAGAGACCACTGATGGGAGATTGGGCCCAGGGGGCAGGGAGGGATGGGGGGACGGAGAAGACAAGGTATTTCTCCCATTTCCTCTCAGCCACCTACAGCTTCTTTGGCAGCAGCTATGTTTCCTGCATAACTCTTCCCTTCACTAGACACATCCACCATGCTTCCAGCTTCTTTGGGGTTACCCTGGTCCCTAAGGTCTAGTAACACTGCCTCTTCCCTTTATCTCTTCAGTCTAGTGGTTGTGGCTTCCTGCTGTTTTTGACCCCTGCGTTATACCTGTGTTACTGGTGTGGTTTTTCATGGGCCCCCTCACCTCTGTAACCACTTCCCTATTTTAAAATCATTTGTAGTAAATACTTAAAGTGGCTCTTCTTCCCCCAGTAAGACTAGCTATACATAAAATGTTGGTATTTGTAAATTCTACAGTGTTTTCTTAGAACAATCAAATGAAAAATTATTAAAACCAATGTGAAAATTTAGTAAGCCAAGCAATACAAGCTCAACAACAAAGTTTATGTATCAGAAATATTATATTAGAAAATGTAACTGAACCATTCATTCCAATAGTAACTAACTCATAAATACCTGGGAATAATACTAAAAAGAAATATATAAGGAGAAAATATTTGCAAATCATATATCTAATAAGAGGTTAATATCTAAAATATACAAAGAACTCACACAACTCAATAGCAAAAAATAAAAATAAAAAATCTGATTAAAAAATAGGCAGAGAAATTGAATAGAAATTTTCCCAAAGAAGACATGCGAGTGGCCATAGGTACATCAAAACATACTTAAAGTCATTAATAATCAGGGAAATGCAAATTAAACCACAATGAGATATCAACTCACACCTGTTAGAATGGCCATCATCAAAAGGACAAGTGATAACAAGTGCTGGCAAAGACGTAGAAGAAAGAGGCCATTGTGTACTGTTGGTGAGAATGTAAACTGGTGCAGCCACTATGGAAAACAATATGGAGGCTCTTCAAAATATTAGAAATAGAACTACCACATGATCCAACAATCTCACTTCTGGGTAAATATCCAAAGGAAATGGAAACAGGATATTGAAGAGATATCTGCACCCCCATGTACATCACAGCATTATTCACACTAGCCAAGATATGGAAACAACTGTCCATCAACCAATGAATGGATAAAGAAAATGTGGTGTGTGTGTGTGTGTGTATCACAATTTTGTGATTTCTTGGTTAACCACCTCCTTCCGAGAAGCAATGCTGTTGCTGAGCCCTGAAAAGAGATCAAGGCTAAGCCCAGCAGATGGGAGCAAATGGCTTCAGTTGGCTTAGGACTTTAAGCAGGGGAGAGTTCTAGTATGCTGGATGGGCTTCAACAACAATCCCTCTGGGTTTATGGAAAAGCCCTCACTTCCCTATAGGGACAAAGCAGTATTCAGGCCCCGAGATTACAGAGAAAACCAGTTGTTTTTACCTACTTCAATTACACTACCTTATTACCTATTAAATTAATTGCACTTGAAAGAAAAGTAATGATAGCTAACATTCTGGAGAGTTTACTGTGTGGACAGTATTATTTTAAAAGCTTAGAACTATAATCACATTACTTCTCAAAAAGATCCTCTTAAATGGTTACTATTAACCTATTTTTACACTGAAAAAACTAAATACCAAACGATTCATACTAAAACCACTTAAATCCACAATTAAAACAGTTTATTCATATCTTTCAAACCTATGAATTCCACCCCAACCCCAGGCCCCCCAAATATCACCCAGTAGGTAGCAGCACACTAGTCCCTCAGGCCATTTTCTAATATTGTTCCCAGGGACCAGCTTGACGTTTGCTTAGCAGTATGACTTTGGTTAGGTCACATAATCCTTTTAGGCTTCAATTCCCTCTCTGTGAACTGGTATAAATAGTCCCTATAGGTTGGTGTGAGGGTTAAATGAGACGTATTTGGACACTGCTCTAGCCCACTTACTTTGGGACCGATTCAAAAAATAAATTGATTCATTTGTTCATTCAAGATAACCAGCAATAACCCTCTTCAGTAATAACTTTCTTACTCCTTGCCCTGGGCTAGAGTTTCACTAACAGCCTATGACTTCCCAATACCTAGTTCAGTGCCTGGCATGTAGCAGGTGCTTTATAGTAATAATGTAGTAGAATAATAATAGCTATTATCACTGAGTGTCTACCACGTACCTGTCAGTCACTGTACCGGGCACTGTATGTTTACAAACACTCTCTCTCATGAAATACTTCTTGTTACCTTATAGAAGGATATTAATGATAGGCCTTGCGTTGTTCACCAGGTCTTACAGTTCCCCACAGTAGGATCTCAAATCCTGACACCCCCTCTTGTGGTTGGATGGCATCAGTGACCAGTTCTGGCCAATGAGTTATGAGCAAAACTGTTTCCAAGCCAGAGCATTGCTGCCAACAGCAAGCCTCCAGAACTCTTTTTCCCTCTCCAGTAGCAATGGAAAATGTTCCTAATATTGGCTCCTCTGTCATTCAGAGGAGAACCGTCAGCAAGGATGGACATAAGCAAAAAACAAACTTTTGTCATTTCAGGCTGAGATTTGGGGCATTTTATCTTAATATAATACATACTATTAACATAGTATGTACTGCATATATAATGTATTATATTGTATGTATTTAGGTATATTAATGTAATACACACTATTATTATTCCAAATATACAGAGATGAGGAATCTGAGGTACAAAAATACCAAACAAAAATATTTACAAAGTTTTCCCAGGTCACACAATTAGTTAAAAACAGAATCCTGATTAGAATTCAAATACTTCTGACTCCCAAGCCCTTGGCCTTAACCCTTACTTAACACAGGTTGTCAATGACTACTGAATGAATGAATGAATGAATGAATCAATCAATCAATGAATCAATGAATGAATGAATGAATGAATAACAGGGAAACTGAGTTCATAAACTTGACTACACGTATTATTTTAATATTACGTTCTGGATATACTTCTGCATGTCTGATTCCAACTTGGAAAAGGCAGATAGAGGGACGCCTGGGTGGCTCAGTTGGTTAAGCATCTGCCTTGGCTCAGGTTGTCATCCTGGGTCCTGGGATTGAGTCCCACATCGGGCTCCCTGCTCAGTGGGGAGTCTGCTTCTCCCTCTGCCTGTTGCTCTCCCTGCTTGTGCTCTCCCTGCTTTATAATCATGCTACAGGTTCAATGCTTTGAAAAGAAATGTAAAACACCTTGCAGTCATTATGGCCTTATGTTATGACCAAGTTATACTGAAGATGCCCAATAAATGACATTGTTACAAGATGAATTTTATGCCCCCCAAATTCACGTTCTAACCCCTAGCGTCTCCAAATGTGACTTTATCTGGAACTAGGGTCATCACAGATGTAGTTCATTAAGTTAAGATGTGGCTATATTGGAGTAGGGTGGGTCCCTACTGTGACTGCTGTCCTTATAAAAAGGGAAATTTAGACACAAACATGCACACAAGGAGGATGGCACGTGAAGATGAAGCCAGAGATTGGGGTGATGCATCTACAAGGTAAGGAATGCCAAAGATGGCCAGTGTTAGAGTAATTAAACAAGGAGGTCATTGTACTGATGTGGTTCTAATGCCGCTGTTGCTACATAAGCAAATCTAAGCCTAAACCTGTAGATGCCTCAAGGCTATGAAAGCGCAACCTGTGGACAACCAATCACAAACGGCCAACTAGCATTTAAGCGATACACAATCAATAATTCCCCTACTTTACCTCTGCCTTTTCTCTATAAAATTTTTCCCCAGCTTCCATCCACAGAGTGCTTCTAAGTACTTCCAGTTTGGTGTTGACCAACGGGAATCAACTTTTCCTCAAATAAATGCCTAAAATCGTAATATGCCTCAGGTCATCTTTTAATACCAGCAAACCACCAGAAGCTAAGAGAGGCGTGGATCAGATTCTCCTTCAGAGCCATCAGGAAGAACCAAACCTGCCAATACTTTATCTCATACTTCTACCTCCAAAACTGTGAGGTGATACATTTTTGCTATTTTAAGCCACAAGGTTGTGGTACTTGGTAATGGCAGCATACATTACAGAAAGTAATACAGATATTATTATATTAAATTTCATATCGTTTTTAGTTTTCTTGTCATGACCGAGAAAGAAAAGCGACAGAATTTCATAGTCCTAACGCTGAAAAGACAAAACATATATTAGAGTCTATCATCTTGAAAATACCATGTACACTTCCATGGACAGTTCTGTACACATCAATTGCAAACATTCCTTAATTTACTCAAATTGCCTGCCTTTACCACAAGGAAAACACAGCTGGCACCCTTAGAAACTGTGATAGAGTAAAAGTAATTGGGTAAAGAGTTCTAAGTAATGGATTCTATTTTTTCACACCCTTTTAAAAATAGAAATTTCATCTTAGTTAAGAGTTCTATACTTATTGCGCATGTCTTTAAATTAGGCACAAAATTCTAAGGAAAAAAGAAAAGTGTTCTTTCTACCTTCAAGACAGGAGATGTGGGAAATAAAGAGATAATTTGTGTAAAGATTGCTTTTATGTCCCTTTATGTTCAACAAGAGAGAGACAGAGCGAGAGAGAGAATGCATAGGAGTAAAATATAAGCATGCTCAAGTTTGAGAAGAAAAAAATCTAACATTTTAATTTATCGGATTTATCTATTTTTCTAGAAACTTTTTCAGTGTAAAAGCTACACACACACACAGGCACATGCACACACACAGTACCCAGTTTAAGTTAGAAAACCCAAATGAAAGACCGTTACACACTGTCTAAAAGAGGGATGATAATACAGAAAATTGGAGAAAAGTGCCGCTGCTGGCAGGAATGTGTTGTTCCACCTATCAGTGCTTAATCACACTGCATGTTAGAGACTGCTTTCTGGTATTTCATTACTATAAGTGGTGAAATTGCATTAAATGTAATGTTTAGCCACTTCCAAAGACAGGACCAAGATTGAAGGTTCCTGGTTCTTTTAAGTCATGGTTCTTTACCTCTGAGTGGTCACAGAGCCCTTTGAGAAGCTGATAAAAATATGGACCCACTAATGACAAAACTGCACAAGCACAAATACGCTCAAAATTTAGGAAACAAATTCAGGGATTTCCTATAGTTCAAGCATGGATCCTGGGCTAAAAACCCTTGTTAAATTAAACCCCCACCCCGACACAGATTTCTAGTTTCAGTTCATCCTTCAATACCAACTGAAATGTCACCTCTTCCAAGAAGCCCTCCCTTCATGTGCATGCTGATTATTTATGTCTCTGAACCTTTACTGAACTGTTAGTGTTCACCAATTTAGTCTTTTATTGATTTCTATTTTCTTGCTCCTTAATTTCCTCTTGCCAACTGGATGGTAAAATGGATGGAAAAGTGTCTTGTGTGTATGTGTGTCTGTATAAAGATTTATTTAGAACTTCCAGGTTACTGAATATGTCAAGATGCCGGAGGGTGGTGCACTCAGAGAGTGCGGAATGTCCACACCCCTTCCGCCTCTGCATCTCTCCTACCTGATTGTTCCGAGTTGTATCTTTTATAATAAACAGGGAATCCAGTGAGTAAACTGTTTTCCTGAGTTCTGTGAGCCACTCCAGTAAATTATCAAACCTGAGGAAAGGGCTGTGGGAACTTTCAATTTATAGCAAGTCATCAGAAGCAGAGGTGACGATCTGGACTTGTGTCTGGTGCCTGAAGTAGGAGGAAGCAGTTTCATGGGACTGAGTCCTTCACCTGTGGGGTCTGTACTACCTCCAGGCAGTTAGTGTCAGAATTGAATTACAGTGAAGGATGCCCAGTTGGTGTCCACAAAGAATTAGAGTATTGGTCAGTGTGGATAAAACCCCCACATATTTAGTGTGAAAGTAGATAAAACAAAGAAGTTTGTGGTCTCACAGTCGTCAGCTATGCGATTACCAGGACACTCAGTTATGTACTTCACAAAATAACATCAGGCCAGTAAGAAAGAAAAAACAGTCCCAATGCAGGATCACTAGCATGCAGTTCTAGAGATTATACTTGGGTAAACTCTACTTCCCTGCATCCCCTGCAGAGAAGACAATCAGATTGAAAATGATTGATTAGTGAGAAACTAATTAGAGCAGAAATTTCTTTAACATATTCACTAAGCAGAGAATATGTTTAATTAGTGTGGGAAGATACAGTGTACCACTGAGATAGATGTTCTGGTCACTCATTTCAACTAATTGGAC
Source organism: Ursus americanus (assembly GCF_024610735.1). NCBI lineage: Eukaryota > Metazoa > Chordata > Mammalia > Carnivora > Ursidae > Ursus > Ursus americanus. The sequence continues at coordinate 33,555,071 of NC_142127.1, read as the reverse complement.
GTAGAAAGAAGATTGTTTTCTAATTTTAAAGGACAAGCTTGTTTTGTTTTTGTTTTGGTTTTGGTTTTTTGATAAGTAAAATTGTGACAGATATAAGAAATAAGAAAATTGTGACAGATATAAGATATAAGAAAATGATCATATATTCAAGCTTTTCTTTAACCCATTAATGGAGGAATGGGTAGGATGTTACAATTATTTCAAAGGAGAATTCAAAGAACAAGCACATTTCTAGACAAGGAATGCTGCAGTGTGCAAATGGAGGCAAAACTAGTTTAATTCCTCAGAGAGGGGAGGAAAGTCAATTGCTCCTCTACAGGGGAGAGGTTTGTATCTATAGACAAGAATTATTTCACATTGCTATCAGTTATCTACAAGTTTCAGGGCTGTAAAATAGCTCCCATAAAATCCATATCAGATAACCCGGAAGGATGTGGTCCAGACAATCCACAGCTCCCTACAAAGCACAATTTCCCCCTCCTATCTCAATATTTGAAGACCTGCTTAAAGATTTAGAAAATATACCCAAAGCATGCCGATTCATTACTTTTAAAATGCTTAAGCACTGTCTGAACAACAGAACTGCCAACATTTAAGATTTACAACAATTAGGAGAATCATCCCAACTAAAGTAATAATAACCTGTATCACTGTTGGCAATCACTTGGACTTCACATCTGAGAGCCATATACAAGTGAGAGCCTGGTGATCTCTCCCCTTTCCTAATTATCTCTGGATAATAACTCCTGAATACTTATTTAAAAGTGTTTCACTGTGCCCATCTTAAATATTGAAAATTACACCACACAATTAGTTACCTTTATAAATATTTTCTTAATTTAATTTTATGATCTGTTTTGTAGTCTTCAGTATATTAAATTAATTAGACAAGGATGCCATTAGATTGAAGTGGCTCTAATGCTTTGGTGGCCTATGTAAGCAAACCAAAACTTAAGCCTGTAAATGCCTCAAGGTTACAAAATCAAAACCTAAGGACAACCAATCACAAATAGCCGATTAGGCTTTGAGCTATAGCCAATCAAATGATTTCCTTTCCTTGCTTCTGCAGCTTTTCTAAGTAAGTCTTTCCCCTGGCTCCTGTCAGGGGAGTATACCTGACCATTTCCTTTTTGGTACTGCCCAATTTAAATCAATTTGAGCCCAAATAAACTCTTAAAAATATTGATATGCTTCAGTTTATCTTTTAACAAGCATTATTATTTTTTTGCATTTTATATTTTATTTATATTCATTTCAAACCAAGTTCATGCAAAATGTAAGTATCCAAAGTATAAACTTTATCTTCTTTCTTCAATATCTAAGTATTTTGAATTTTAAATGAAATCCTCCCAAAGGTAAGTTTATCAGCTTGCTTATTTAAGACAACTTTCAAATGCGATTTTTTTTCAATTTTTATCCCCTTGCTCTTAGACCAGTATTAATATTGTTTTGTTAGTGTGTAATCACATTTTTTTGAATATATTTTATTGCCCACGCAGGTTTTTTACTATTATTATCACTTTAGAAATTAACTATTGCTCAACTGCAATTTCTTGAATTTAACTCTTCACAAACTATTTAGATTAAAAGTCTCCACTGGGACACACTGAATGGTGATGAAATTTAGGCACTCTGATTTTATACTGCCTTATGCTATCATTTATCTCCGATCAGATCTTATGTTTAATTGACTGACTCGGTACCAGCTGAGTCTAAAGATGGGACGATAAATACAGAAGTCAGCACTTGGAGAAAAAGAGAAATCTTGTTTCTTTCAATAGTAGACTTGCTTCTCTCTTTCCTCTCCTCACGCACACACATTTTTGAATGTAAATACTTTGCATCCTGGATTTGCTTCCTGAAGTTCACAGATTGTCCCTGAACCTGCATAGGTTTCTTAGGGGCCCAAGGCTGGCTAGCCAACATGCTTTGTTTTGCAAAGTGAGGTGTAGACAGAGCCTAAGGACTCCAGAAAACAGGTTTTGGGGGCCATCCAGAGATTAGGGGCCTGGACACAAGGGTACGGTCAGTCAGAAAGCACCTTTGGGAAGAGATCAGAGATATAATATAGAAATTTTACTACGTATGACTGTGGTATATATAATCTAAACTCTCTTGTCCATTCCCCATTAAATCTTCAGTCAAAATTGGCATTATTCTGCAGAGCAGGCCTATTTTTTGCAGTGTGACATCTTGCTAAAAAGAACAGTTGGATGGGCATGAGTAATAGCTGCCCGGGAGTCTTACCTAGGTTTGATACAAGGGATACACTGCACTGGCAGGAGGCATGCCGGAGGAGGGCTACTCTGCAGACTTTGCTGAAATTCTGCCAAGCCTCACAGTGCACGTTGATGAGCACATGATGCCTTTTTGGGGCTTCTGATCAAGTCCTTTGTCATATCCATTTTACCTACTTAAAGAGATTTACAAGAGATTGATTAATCTTACTATCCAATAACTCTACACTCTGATGAATCATCACAGTGCTTCTTCCTCTCAAAAAGTACTTTATAAATATGAATTCTCATATCACTCCCATAAATCCCACTTTTTAAATGAAAAAGACAGCTGCTCCCCATTAATTATCATATCAGGAAATTGATTGGACATTTTCCGAAGTGCTTGACTATGTAAGAGAGGAAAAATAATTTTCCCTCTACCCTTCAGAGGTCTTAGCTGAGATCCTTGTAAAAAAAGGCAGATTAACAAGAGAAAAAAAGTTTATTAAGATGCATACCAGTGTATATACAGGAGACACCCAGGGAAAAATAAGTTACTCCTGTTGAAATAACTGTAGGCCCAAAATGGAGCTGCTTCTGACCAGGGTTCCAGGTCTGCAAACCAAAACTTAGGTAACTTTCATGTCTCTGTAAATGCCCCCACATCACCAGAATCCCCAGTCAGCCAAGTCCCCAAATGCCAAGCCAACTCTGCACCTTCTCATCCCAAATGAGGTTGAACATATGGCCCCAGCCAATCAGACATTTTCTATTTTCTCTTCCTCGTTCTTTTTTTATTATCTTTATTATTATTATTATTATGTATAATATATTGTTTGTTTCAGGGGTACAGGTTTGTGATTCTTCAGTCTTACACAATACACAGCGCTCACCACAGCACATACCCTCCCCAACGTCCATCACCCAGCCACCCCATCCCTCCCAACCACCCCTCCACTCCAGCAACCTTCAGTTTGTTTCCTGAGATTGAGTCTCTTATGGTTTGTCTCCCTCTCTGATACTTCGTTTCATTTTTTCCTCTCTTCCCCTATGATCCTCTGCCTTGTTTCTCAAACTCCACATTTCAGTGAGATCATATGATAATTGTCTTTCTCTGATTGACTTATTTCGCCTAGCATAATATCCTCTAGTTTCATGCACGTCATTGCAAATGGCAAGATTTCAATTTTTTGATGGCTGCATTATATTCCATTGTGTATATCCATTTTATCCATTCATCTGTTGATGGACATCTGGGCTCCTTCCATAGTTTGGCTATTGTGGACATTGCTGCTATAAACATTGGGGTGCAGGTGCCCCTTCAGATTACATTTTTATCTTTGGGGTGAATACCCAGTAGTGCAATTGCTGGGTCATAGGGTAGCTCTATTTTCAACTTTTTGAGGAACCTCCATACTGTTTTCCAGAGTAGCTGTACCAGTTTGCATTCCCACCAGCAGTGCAAGAGGGTTCCCCTTTCTCTGCATCCTTGCCAACATCTGTCGTTTCCTGATTTGTTAATTTTAGCCATTCTGACTGATGTGAGGTGGTATCTCATTGTGGTTTTGATTTGTATTTCCCTGAGGCCGAGTGATGTTGAGCCCTTTTTCATGTGTCTATTGGCCATTTGTACATCTTCTTTGCAGAAACGTCTGTTCATGTCTTCTGCCTATTTCTTGACTGGATATTTTGTTTTTTGGGTGTTGAGTTTGATAAGTTCTTTATAGATTTTAGATACTAGCCTTTTATCTGATATGTCATTTGCAAATATCTTCTCTCATTCTCTCGGTTGTCTTTTGGTTTTGTTGACTATTTCCTTTGCTGTGCAAAAGCTTTTTGTCTTTATCAAGTCCCAGTAGTTATTTTTGCCCTTGCCTCCCTTTCCTTTGGCGATGTGGCTAGGAAGAAGCTGCTGCAGCCGAGGTCAAAGAGGTTGCTGCCTGTGTTCTCCTCAAGGATTCTGATAGATTCCTATCTCACATTTAGGTCTTTCATCCGTTTTGAACCTATTTTTGTGTATGGTGTAAGGAAATGGTCCAATTTCATTCTTCGGCATGTGGCTGCCCAATTTTCCCAACACCATTTGTTGACAAGACTGTCTTTTTTCCACTGGATATTCTTTCCTGCTTTGTCGAAGATTAGTTGACCATAGAGCTGAGAGTCCATTTCTGGGTTCTCTATTATGTTCCATTGATCTATGTGTCTCTTCTTGTGCCCGTACTATACTGTCTTGATGATTACAGCTTTGTACTATAGCTTGAAATCTGGAATTGTGATGCCACCAGCCACCAGCTTTGTTTGTTTGTTTGTTTTCCCCAACATTCCTCTGACTTCTTGGGGTCTTTTCTAGTTCCATACAGATTTTGAGATTATTTGTTCCATTTCTGTGAAAAAGGTTGATAGTATTTTGATAGGGATTGCATTGAATATGTAGATTGCTCTGGATAGCACAGACATTTTCATAATATTTGTTCTTCCAATCCATGAGCATGGAATGTTTTTCCATTTCTTTGTATCTTCCTCAATTTCTTTCATGAGTATTCTATAGTTTTCTGAGTACAGATCCTTTCCCTCCTTAGTTTTATTCCTATGTATCTTATGGTTTTGGGTGCAATTGTAAATGGGATCGACTCCTTAATTTCTTTCTTCTATCTTGTTGTTGGTGTATAGAAATGCAAGTGATTTCTGTGCACTGATTTTATATCCTGCACTTTACTGAATTCCTGTATGAGTTCTAGCAGTTTTGGGGTGCAGTCTTTTGGGTTTTCCATATAAAGTGTCATATCACCTGCAAAGAGCGAGAGTTTGACTACTTCTTTGCCAATCTGGATGCCTTTCATTTCTTTTCTTTTTACTTCTTCTTTGCTGAGGCTAGGACTTCTAGTACTATGTTGAACAGCAGTGGTGATAGTGGACATCCCTGCCATGTTCCTGACCTTAAGGGAAAAGCTCTCAGTTTTTCCCCATTGAGAATATCATTGAGAATGATATTCGCTGTGGGTTTTTCATAGATGGCTTTTACGATATTGAGATATGTTCCTCCTATCCCTACGCTGTGAAGAGTTTTAATCAAGAAACGATGCTGTACTTTGTCAAATGCTTTTTCTGCATCCATTGAGAGTATTATATGTTTCTTGTCCTTTCTTTTATTAATGTAGTATATAACATTGATTGATTTATGGATGTTGAACCAACCTTGCAGCCCAGGAATAAATCCCACTCATGGTGAATAATCCTTTTTATGTACTGTTGGATCCTATTGGCTAGTATTGAGAATTTTTACATCCATGTTCATCAGTGATATTGGTCTGTAATTCTCCTTTTTTGTGGGGTCTTTGTCTGGTTTTGGGATCAAGGTAATACTAGTCTCATAAAATGAATTTGGAAGTTTTCCTTCCATTTCTATTTTTTGGAACAGTTTCAGAAGAATAGGTATTAAATCTTCTTTAAACGTCTGGCAGAATTCCCCTGGGAAGCCATCTGTCCCTGGGCTCTTGTTTGTTGGGAGATTTTTGATTACTGCTTCAATTTCCTTGCTGGTTATGGGTCTATTCAGGTTTTCTATTTCTTCCTGGTTTGGTTTTGGTAGTTTATACGTTTCTAGGAATGCATCCATTTCTTCCAGATTGTCTAATTTGTTGGCATATAGTTACTCATAATATGTTCTTATAATTTTTTTTATTTCTTCGGTGTTGGTTGTGATTTCTCCTCTTTCATTCATACTTTTACTTATTCGGGTCCTTTCTCTTTTCTTTTTGATAAGTCTGGCCAGGGTTTATTAATCTTATTAATTCTTTCAAAAAACCATCTCCTAATTTCATTGATCTGCTCTACTGTTCTTTTGGTTTCTATTTCATTGATTTCTGCTCTGATCTTTATTATTTCTCTTCCCCTGCTGGGTTTAGGCTTTATTTGCTGTTCTGTCTCCAGCTCCTTTAGGTGTAGGGTTATTTGTGTATTTGAGACCTCTCTTGTTTCTTGAGAAAGGCTTGTATTGCTATATACTTCCCTCTTAGGACCACCGTTCCTGCATCCCAAAGATTTTGAACAGCTGTGTTTTCATTTTCATTTGTTTCCATTAATTTTGTAAATTCTTCTTTAATTTCCTGGTTGACCCAATCATTCTTTAGTAGGATGCTCTTTAGCCTCCATATAGTTGAGTTCTTTCCAACTTTCCTCTTGTGATTGAGTTCGAGTTTCAAAGCATTGTGGTCCAAAAATATGCAGGGAATGATCCCAATCTTTTGGTTCTAGTTGAGACCTGATTTGTGACCCAGGATGTGATCTCTTCTGGAAAATGTTCCATGCGCACTAGAGAAGAATGTGTATTCTGCAGCTTTGGGATGGAACGTTCTGAATGTATCTGTGAAGCTCATCTGGTGCAGTCCTTATTTAAAGTCCTTATTTCCTTGTTGATCATTTGCTTAGATGATCTGTCCATTTCAGTGACGGGGGTGTTAAAGTCCCCCACTGTGATTGTATTGTTGTTGATGTGTTTCTTTGATTTTGTTATTAATTGGCTTATTTAATTGGCTGCTCCCATGTTGGGGCATAAATATTTACAACTGTTAGATCTTGTTGTTGGATAGACCCTTTAAGTATGATATAGTGTCCTTCCTTATCTCTTATTACAGTCTTTGGTTTAAAATCTGATTTGTCTGATATAAGGATTTCTACCCCAGCTTTCTTTTGATGTGCATCAGCATGATAAATGGTTTTTCACCCCCACACTTAAAATCTGGAGGTGTCTTTGGGTCTAAAATGAGTCACTTGCTGACAGCATATTGATGGGTCTTGCTTTTTTATCCAATCTGATACCCTGTGTCTTTTGATTGGGGTTAAATTTAGCCCATTTAGATTCAGGGTAACTACTGAAAGATATGAACTTAGTGCTACTGTATTGCCTGTAAGGTGACTGTTACTATATATTGTCTCAGTTCTTTTCTGGTTTATGTTACTTTTGGGCTCTCTCTTTGCTCAGAGGACCCCTTTTAATATTTTCTGTAGGGCTGGTTTGGTGATTGCAAATTCTTTTAGTTTCTGTTTGTCCTGGAAACTTTTTATCTCTCCTTCTATTTTCAATGACAGCCTAACTGGATAAAGTATTCTTGGCTGCAAATTTTTCTCATTTAGTACCCTGAATATATCATGCCAGTCCTTTCTGGCCTGTCAGATCTCTGTGCATAGGCCTGCTGCCAATCTAATGTTTCTACTATTGTAGGTTACAGACCTCTTGTCCTGAGCTGCTTTCAGGATTTTCTCTTTGTCTCTCAGATTTGTTAAGTTTTACTATTAGAATGTCTGGGTGTTGACCTATTTTTATTGATTTTGGTGGGGGGGGGTTCTCTGAGGCTCCTGGATTTTGATGCCTGTTTTCTTCCCCAAATTACAGAAGTTGTCTGCTATAATTTGTTCCAATATACCTTCTTCCCCTCTCTCTCTTTCTTCTTCTTCTGGGATCCCAATTATTATAATACTGTTTTACTTTATGCTATCACTTATCTCTCAAATTCTCCCCTTGTGATCCAGTAGTTTTTATCTCTCTTTTTCTCAACTTCTTTATTCTCCATTATTTGGTCTTCTATGTCACTAATTCTCTCTTCTGCCTCATTTATCCTAGCAGTTAGAGACTTCATTTTTTACTGCACCTCATTAATAGCCTTTTTGATTTTGACTCGGTTAGATTTTATTTCTCCAGAAAGGGATTCTCTAGCATCTTCTATGCTTTTTTCAATCCCAGCTAGTGGTTATAATGGTTATTCTGAACTCTAGTTCCGACATCTTACTAATCTCTGTATTGATTAGGTCCCTGGCAGTCAGTACTGCCTCTTGTTCTATTTTTTGAGGTGAGTTTTTCCTTTTTGTCATTTTGTCAAGGGAAGAATAGACGAACTAGAGAACAAAATGCTAAAAGGGTAACAATGACCCCAGAGAAAGATACATTAAACAAATCAGAAGAGACCCAAAACCAGGGGGAAAAGAAAAAAGAAAAAGAAAACGATCAGGCTGGTAAATACAACAGAGCCATACACTAGATTTTGGGTGTATTTTGGTCTGTTAGAAGAAACTGCATTCCAAAATTTTAAAGAAAGAAAAACTTAAATAGGTTAAATGCAATGAAAGGATGGAATCTGACTGTAATAATGAAAATTAAAAAAAGATTTTTAAAAAGGAATTTGTAAGAAGTCGGCTGAAAAAGGAAAGAAGAATAATTTTAAAAAATAAATAAAAGAAGAAAATGAAGAAAAAAGAAAATCAAAAAAATTAAAGTTGAAAGACTAAAGAATCATGGGGAAAAAGCCATGAATTCTTGTGCTATATTCTCCTACTGCTAGAGTTTTGCAGTTCTCATTGATCAGTAAACTTGGTCTGGGCGGGATGTACTTGCTGATCTTCTGGGGGAGGGGCTGTTGTATTGATTCTCAAATGTCTTTGCCCCAGGCGGAATTGCACCGCCCTTGCCAGGGGCCAGGATAAGTAATCTGCTCTGGTTTGCTCTCTGTGGCTTTTGTTCCCTAAAGCCTTTCTGCACAGCTTTAGAGGATGAGAATGAAAATGGTGGCCTCCCAATCTCTGGCCCCAGAGGAGCCAAGAGCTCAGGGCCCCACTCCTCAGTGCGCCCTCAGAGAAAAGCAGTCACTCTCTCCTGTCTCCCTGGTCTCCAGCCACACTCTGTGCTCACCCCGCCTGTGACCGTGTGTTTCTATCTCTGGCACACCGCCCTGTTTGGAGTCTCCAAACTCAACAGGCTCCTGCAGCAGGCTCCCAGGCACTCCTCCCATGGGAGGAAGGGGAATCTTCCCAGTTCTGCCTTGTTGGGTCCCGGCTCGAAGAGCTGTGGCCTGACTGTGCCGCGGATCACAGTTTATGACAACCCCGAGCTGAGAGCCCACTTCTCGGCTCACTCTGCAGCCGGCTTCCCTGTCCCGATACCCGGGAGCTCTGCTGCACTCAGGCAGCCCCGGGTCTTACTGTGCCCCGAGGGTCCTGAGACCACACTGTCCCAGTGAGGTTCCACACACACACACACACACACCCAGCCACCAGAGCGACGTCCCTCACCGGAGCAGACTTTTAGAAGTTCCAATTTTGTGCTCCGCTGCTCTATCACTTGCCAGTAGCCGCTGACGGCAACTCCCTCCCCCCGCCGTATATCACCTCAGATTCACTTCTCCGCACCTCCTACCTTGCAGAAAGTGGTCAATTTTCTGTTCATAGAGTTGCTGCTATTCTTTTCTTCATTCTCCAGTTGAATTCGTAGGTGTTCAGAATGGTTTGATAGCTATCTAGGCTGAATTCTGGGACCAGACGAAATTTAGGTCTCCTACTCCTCCGCCATCTTGGACTCCTCCTCCTCGTTCGTTATTTTCTATCCGATAAAGCTTTCTGCCTTCCAACCAATTTCACAGGTTCTCTGAAAGGAGACTGTCTGCTTCATGAAGTGTTAAATAAGTTTGTTTATATCACCTAAATTGTCTTCTTTAATCATTTTTCTATCACAAATAAACCTTATTTGCCTCTCCTGTGCAATTTTCAGTGGAGTTCACATAACTAACTGATGTTTTGTGCATGCTTATTTTATAAGGTTTGTTTTTGAAAAAAGAACACTTATAGTATCAGTGCTAAATGTATAGGCCTTATTGATTTCATCTTAAAGTAACCACTCTGGAAGATAATTTATCGCAGATAAATATATAATAAAAGTCCAAGAGATGACTACTGGAAATGAGCTTCGCAGGGTGTCTGTCATTTGTTTTAGAAGGAAAAGAAATTGCATTTAGAAGCCATGATTGGGTCTGAGCAAATCATACATACTAACCAAACTCTTAAGCCAAAAGAGATCACAAAGAGAAGTCTGTCATAAAAGCCAGTGAGTAAGGGCTAGGTAGGGGGTTATGTGATCCCGCTCACAGAAATCCTAAAAATGTGGCAGTGTGGGGAAACCAGAGATAAGGGGACAAATCGGATCACCCTGCCCTAGGCGTGTGGGGTAGGTCTTGTGGGCTCCGTGTCTTTATGATAATCACCAGTGACCAACAAAGAATAACCAAATTCTAAAAAGGAAGTAAGCCATTGAAGGTATCATCAATAGAGATGTTAAAAGGATTTAAGTTTCCTGGTTAGCTTTCTATAAAAGATCAACCCTAAAGGCCCTTGTTGGCAACCCCGTCGGGACCCCTCTCATTCTTGAGAACTTTTTCTCTATGTATCTTCACTTAAACTTCTATTGCTTTACTCACTCTCTGTTGTCCTCATTCTTCAACTCCGTGAGATAAGAACCTAGCTCTCCCCTATCACCAGCAATCATATTCACAAGACTCAGTTCACTTAGCAAAATACATATACATCAGGAACCAACTTATTGATTGAGAGTCCAGAATTAAAGAGAACTAAATGACGAAAATGAGCATTTTAAGCAACATACAGAAATCTGCTTAATTAATTGCTTTGTAGGTGCAAGGAATACTTCTTTTTCCAGAGGTAGGACTCGTCATCAGATCTCCCTTCTCCCAGAACTGTAGCAGAGAAAAGAGAATGTGACTTTCAAGACTCCAGGTTGGAGGAGCAGAGGGTAGTGGAAACGAATTCACTACAGTCAGTAAAAGCTGTGTTTGAATCCTGACTCAGCTACTTACTAGCTTTGTGGACAAATAGCCACTCTGTCCCTCTGCTTTATTTATGCATCAGATGGGGAAGGTATAGAAGCCACGTTTAGACACTGAATGAGACAATAAATGCAGTGCTTAGCAAGTGTAAGATACATCTGTTAGTTGCTATCAACTTACCGCACTCCCTTATGAAATATCCTATGTCATAATAAAATCAATTGTTTCATGGCCTTTATTATATTATTTCTATTTTACTCTTCTTAGTAAAATTCTGAAGACTCCTTAGTTCCTTGGTAAGCATTGGACAGCATTAAGTGGCATATTTAAAGTTCAACTCAGTCAGGTAACTTCAGAGAGATGAATAATCTCATCCATGTTACTTCTTTTTTTTTCTTATGAGCATTATTCTCTTTGAAATTTTAATCATATGCATTATCATGTCACTTTTTCAGAATGGTCTTGCCTGATCACCCCTTTTGTTACTCTCAAGTCTTTTGGCTCCAGGAAAAGAAAGCCATAATTTTCTTATTGTCGCTGAGTTCCAGCACTTGACATAGTGCCAGGCATATAGTAGATGTTCAATATATTTTTGCACATGAAAATATACACGTATTGCTCTTCCCTGATTATACAAGTAGCCATCCTCTAAGTCACATGTTAAATTTTTTATTTGGAAATTATGTTTTCCTATTTCTAAAAAGAAGTCTAATTTGCACTTTACTTGAAACCTTAAAAGGTTCTAATTAGTGTTTTGTTTAAGTTATTCTCTAGATCATCCAGCATCTCTGTTTTTACAGACCTATTCAGCTTGTTCCTTTCATTTATCTCTTTCTACTGTTAGGCCTACTTAGATGTGCTTTATTTTCTTCAATTGTCCGTTGGGACTTTGGTGTGGCTGATACTTTCAGTGAGGATAATAATGAAGGGTAGAAGGTCCTATGGGCTGGCAGTGCAGCAACAGAAAAGTCATCAGTCCTCCTTCATATCATTGCAGTGAAACTCCTCTGCTCCCTGTTCTCCACTCGCCCAGCTCAAGGTGGAAAAGAACCAGCTCAGGGGCACCTGGATGGCTCAGTCATTAAGCGTCTGCCTTCGGCTCAGGGTGTGATCCCAGCTTTCTGGGATCCAGCCCCGCCTCAGGCTCCTCCTCTGGGAGCCTGCTTCTTCCTCTCCCACTCCCCCTGCTTCTGTTCCCTCTCTCGCTGGCTGTCTCTCTGTCAAATAAATAAGTAAAATCTTAAGGGAAAAAAAAAAAAAAGAACCAGCTCACCGTTCAGTCCCTCCTGCTTCCCGGACTATGACTAGTTTACTCTCCCCTCTAAGGTCAAGGGTCCTTAAGGCAGCTCTCTGCAGGATCTCAGCATGGAGTGTTAGTCTTAAAGCTCTCACTGGACCCAGATGGGAGAAAACCCTGTAACAATTTCTAGCTGGCACATTCTGGACCCCCACATGTCTTGCCGCAGTAGCTGTTAGGTGCAGGGGAATTTGGTAAGACAGAGGTCAATTTAAATGTCACAGAGTGATATTTTCTGGTCTCTTAAACAAATTGTGAATATTAAACATATTTTGCAGTTTAATATGACTGCAAACTTGTCAAAATTTAATTATTCTCACTTACTTGGTTATCTTGAGAACAAGGAAAAAGAAAACTGTATAAACTGGATTAAGAACACAAGAGGGAAGCCTTACAGATTGTCTTTTTTACTTTCTCTCACTAAAAATAATGAATAATAATAAATAATTGCCTCCAGAACAACTAGCTACTGATACCCCGGAGGACCTCTCTTCACAGTCTTAAGTTAGTATTCAGCACAGTTAATGTGCTCAAAAAACATTTGTTGAATAAATTAATAAATAAATGGGTGAACGAATGAATGACAGTGCAATGGAGAATTAAGAAGACTTTGGTCACATTTATTCACCTGATGGGTGGTTTTAAAAATTTGTGTTTAGCCAGGGGTACCTGGCTGGCTCAGTCGGTAGAGCATGTGACTCTTGCTCTTGGGGTCATGAGTTCAAGCCCCACTTTGAGCCTAGAGCTTACTTTAAAAAAAAAAAAATATATTTATAGCCAGAAAGCTTTTGTTCAAACAACACTTAATGGGGAATCTCATTAAGTGAAAGAGATGGAACTATACTGGTTGAAATGAGTTTAGAGTATCCCAGACTATACTTGTCTGGGTATCTCAGACAACAAAGAGGGCTCCCCACAAACTCTTGTTCTGGGGGTCACAACATTGAGGTAGACAAACAAGGCTCTTGAATGACTGTCATACTTATTTCAGCTACATTTATTTTCAATGTCAACCAGTTAAACCACTGGGTTCAATGAATGCATCAATTACTGAGATGAATTAAGCAAATGAATGGGTCATTACTTTTATGAGCAGCCTAAGCTAGTCATTAATATAAAATGATAAAAAGTCAGAGGATCTAATGTAAAACTGGGCAAAAATTTCAAAAGAAGTTTAACTAATTATTATATGCTTAATGTATAATTTTTAAGGAAACTTAATCAATTATTAGAACTTAAATAGCTAGAACCCTTGATAAACTGAATTTTTTTCCCACATTCATTTGTTAGGAAAGGTATAGATGGTAAGGAAATATGCCAAAATTAGTCAAAAGTGTTTATGTGATAATGTCTACCTGTCCAACACAATTCTTAGCACTACAAAGATGTATAGAACATGGTCCTTAGAATTAAGCTGCTTACAATTTAGCTGGGAAGACACAACTCACGTGTATGAAATCATCTGGAAGAAACTGTGTTAAATTCTATGTAATTAATTTTAAAAGTGGCTAATATAATTATTTTAGGGCTATTGTAATCCTAACACCATTAAAGAAATACATTTTCAGTGCAAGTTCTTAGAATATACTCTGGAATCAGTTAAGATTGAGTTCAATATCTTATGGTTTCAAAGCAATATAATTGTACTATGAAATGTAAAATTTGGAGCAATAACTTTAAGTCATTATTGAATCCACAAATATCAAATTTCATATCAATCAAAAGTTTTAGGCAAAAGGGATTGAGTGAAGCCAAATCACAGGCACCACATCTGGAGGGTTTTTACAATCAGCTCTTATTAAGCCTTCAAGAAAAGAATAACTCCTGCTGTATACAAACTCATGGAATAAAAAAGAGGGAGTGTTCCCTAATTTTATGAGACTAGAATGATAGAAATACTAAAACCATTCATGGGTAATAAAAGAAACATTTTAGGAGAACTTTACTTATGAAATGAGGTGCAAATAACAAGTTAAATATTTAATTACTCCTGTGGTATCATGACCAAGAGAGATTATCCCAGGAATGTAAGATAGCTCATTCTTACAAATCCTATCAATGGGTTCTAAGTGAAAATGATCATTATTATGAATGACGCTATTCCACTTTTTGGCTATTATGAACATTTGTGTAAAAGTTTTTGTGTGGACGTATGTTTTCAATTTTCTTGGGTACATAATCTAGGTGATTTTTTTACTGCCTTAATCTTCAATGTGAAGAGAAAACCAAGGATCACCTAGCAGCCAAAGAGAGCCTCTACAGAAAAGAAAGAAGACTGGGGCACCTGGGTGGCACAGTCAGTTAAGTGTCTGAGTCTGCTTGAGATTCTCTCTCTCCCTCTCCCTCTGCCCCTCCTCCTGCTTGTGTTCTCTCATTATAAATAAATAAATAAATAAATAAATAAATAAATAAATAAAATCTAAAAAAAAAGACAAAACAAGCAATGAAAAAAAGCAATTTAGATGAAACAGACCAAATTGAAGAAAAAGAAAAAAAAAGGAATAAAGGTTATAAAGAGCTTAAGAGAGGAAAAAGAAGATAACATCACATAAATGTAATAGGAACAGAATCCTATTTAAGAAGGAACATTCAAATAATGTTTAAACTTGAAAATTAAAAAATATGATGGGAGAAATTTTTTAAAAAATTAATTGTAGTTTTGGAAGGTAAAATGAAAAATCTTCCTAAAAATAGAGCCAAAGACAAAGAGATGATAAATAGAAAATTTAAGATAGAGGACTAGAGCAGAAGAACCAATGTCCAAGTAATAAGGATTCTAGAAAGAAAGAAAGAACACAGAAAACAGAAGGAAGAAAACAACAATGAAATTATTCAGGAAGACTTTCCAGGACTGAAGGATGTGAGTTTCCAGATTGAAAGGCTCCATTTAGTGCTCAGAAAAATAGGAAAGAAGAGAAAAGAAAAGAAAAGAAAAGAAAAGAAAAGAAAAGAAAAGAAAAGAAAAGAAAAGAAAAGAAAAGAAAAGAAAAGAAAAAGGTTTAACACTAAACACAAAGTATAATGAAATTTCAGCACACTGGTCACAAGAAGAAAATCTTATATGCTTCATTCCAGAGAGTGGGGCACAGATAAAATTCAAAAACTCAGGACTCAGAATGGCTTTGGAGTTTTCCATATCAACACTAGAATCCACAAAATAATGGAACAAAACCTTCAAAGTTCTGAGAAAAAAATGATCTTCAACTTTTAGCCAGTTATCAGTTGCCGTGAGTAGGGTGTAGACATTTTTAGACACGTATATTCTAAAATATAAGTTACTTCCCAAGCACCCTTCCTCAAGAAGTTACTGGAAAATGTGCTCTACCAAAGTGAGGAATAAAACAAGAAAAGGGAAGATGGGGAAAAGAAATAAGACATCCAACTTAAAGGGAGAAGCAGAGGGAATCCCTACAATGATGATGAAGAGAGAATCCAAGATGACAACAGCATTCCAGGAAAAGAGATCAAGCAGAGACTGGAGCAAGTCCAAAGGTCCCAGAAAACATTTCCTTAAGAAGACAAATAGAATATCTGTTGTATCAGAATATATTGAGAAGAGATTGAGGTTGATTTAGCGATAAATTCAGAGAAACTAATAAAATAAAACAAGGTAATTGTGAGCTCTGGAGAATATCTGTTTCTCTGGTGGAACTCTGACTGATACAGATTTTGGTACTTATAGTGCTTCTAGAGGAATAAAATCTTAAGGATGAGTTTTCTGAATTGGTTCAGGGTTTTCTTGAATTGGGCCTCTAATCTGCCTAGATTTAAAATACTAAAGATTGGGGCACCTGGGTGGCTTAGTCAGTTAAGCATCCCACTCTTGGTTTCAGCTCAGGTCATGATCTCATGGATCATGAGACCAAGCCCCACATGGGCTCTGTGATCAGTGGGGAGCCTGCTTGAAGATTCTCTCTCTGTCCTTCCCCCCACTCACATGTTCTTGCTCTCTCCCTAAAATAAATAAACAGATAATAAAATTAAAAAAAAATACTGAAGATTACTTAGTAGTAAAGAGGGTATTTATAGTCTATAGTGTGATGTGGCAATAGAGATATGCAAAATACTGCCACTGGCTACTCCTAAAGAAATATTTTGGTTTTTGGTATTTATGTATTTGACACCTTAGAACATTTTAGTCAAACTAAGGAGTATAATAAGATTTGCTCGTTGTTCCCAACCGCATTGGAGAAAGTGGGCAGGAAAAGGATGAGCTCAGGGCTTCAAACTCCTGGCTCAAGCTCTTCTTAAATGACCTGAAAAGTCTCTATGTCTGATCTGAAAGAAACTCTCATTTCCTGTAGCTGCAAGGCTGAGATTTCTGAAAACTAAACAAGATTTGTATCCTGCTAATGGCTGAATTACAATACAAATTGAATTCCCAACCTTGCTAAGAGTCTTCTGTTAAAGTGAATGCATTGATTGCAAAGGAATGGGATCCTGATGATTGGAATAGGGACATCTGGGAAGATCCCAATGAAGTGGAGGATATAGAACCCTCAAATTCTGCTAGTAGAAGCAACCCTTCTACCCTGTCTGTGGAGGTTAACCCTGTTGTTCCTGAATAACCTGTAATAGCGTCTTCTGAGGTAATTGTTCTGCAAGGCACTGTTGATTCTCTTCCATACCTACCACTGTCACTCCCTTTGCTTCTAGACCTAAAACGAGACTCAGGTCTCAAAAAGCCCTACAGGGTGAGATTTAAGTGTAACACAGAATAGTTTCTCTACACAACAAAAGAAATACATGAATTTTCCAATTTATAAAGACAGAAATCTGGGGAGTGGATATTAGGGTGTGGGAAAATGGTGGAGGGAATAGAAGGTTAGATCATGCCAAATTGATTGATTCATGCCTCTTAAACAGGGATTCTGGACTGAATGATTTAGTTTGAAAGGTTAGAAAGGGCTCTGACAGGTTGGTTAGTTGACTGAAACAGGGACCAAAATGTGTGCTACACTAAAGTTAAAATGCCAGAACTGCCTTGGTATACTGTAGAGGAAGGAATTAAAAGGGTTAAGGAGATTGGGATGTTAGGTGGATTGTCCTGTAAGACCTGATTCACCCACACCGGGAGAGTCCAGAAGAAAATTTTTATAATCCAATGAATAGGGTGACTATTTTGTGCCTACCAGTCATTATCTTTCCCCAGCGAGTACTGTCATTGCCCAATGGGTTTATGAATAAAGTCGCCGTTCTAGCAGTTGGAGGTTATGCACAGATTCAGCAGCATGGACTCCCACTCAACAAACCTGACCTGGCTACAGCCACTGCTGAGTACCCAATCTGCCAGCCGCAGAAACCAACACTAAGACTTTAATATGGCACCATTCCCCAGGGTAATTCGCGAGTTAACAGGTGGCAGGTTGACGCTTCTATCATTGAATAGGCAGCATTTTGTTCTCACTGGAACAGACACTTACTCTGGATACAAATTTGCCTTCCCTGCATACTATCATTTTCCAAAACTTCTGTCCATGCACTTTAGGAATTCCTTATCCACCATCATGGTATTCCACACAGCACTGTTTCTAATCAAGATACTCACTTCACAGCAAATAAAGTGTAGCAGTGTGTCCATAGTCATGGAATTTATTGGTCTTACCAGCATCCTGAAGCAGCTGGCTTGATAGAACAGTGAAACAAAATTTTGAAGATTCAGTTACAGTGTCATCTAGGTGGTAACACCATGCAGGACAGGAGCAAATGTTCTCCAGGAGGCTATATACATGCTCTGAATGGCATCCAAGACAAGGTGCTGTTTCTCCTGTATCCAAATTCCATGGGTCCAGGAATCGAGGGGTGGAAATGGGAGTACACCACTCACTATTACTCAAGTAATCCAATGGCAAAATTTTTGCTTCTTGCTCCCGTGACTTCAAGTTTTGCTCATCTTAAGGTCTTGGTCCCAATGGTTAGAATGCTTCTGCCAGGAGACCCAACAATAATTTTGTTGAACTACAAGTTAAGACTGCCACCTAGTCACTTTAGCTCCCCATGCTTCTGAATCAACAGGAAAAGATGGTTGCTTCCATATTGGCTGGAGTGAGTGATCCTGATTACCAAAGGGATATTGGGCTGCTACTACACAATGGAGGTAAAATTAGGGCTAAAATGCAGGAGATTCCTTAGGGTGTCTCTTAGTACAACCATGTTTAATGGTTAATGTCAATGGAAAACTACAACAACCTAGTTCAGGCAGGACTTCTAACAGCCCAGAATCCTCAAGAATAAACATTTGCGGGGCACCTGGGTGGTATAGTCGATTAAGTATGTCCAACTCTTGGTTTCCACTTATGTGATGATCTCAGGGTCCTGAGATCAAGCCCCATGTGGGGTTCTTCACTCAGTGGGGAATCTACTTGAAGACTCTCTCTCCCTTTGCCCTTCCCCCACCCTCCTTCTTCTCTCTGTCTTTCAAATAAATAATCTTAAAAAAAAAAAAAACAATAAACATTTGGGTCAGCCAGTGAGTCAAAAAACACAATTACCTGAGTGCTTGCTGAGGACAAAGGGAATGTGGAATGGACAGCGCAAGAATGTAGTTATAAATATCAGATGACCGCTGCTGAAAAAACGTTGTAATAGTCATTTCTTATATATATAGGAAACAATAAATATTGTTTTATTCCCTCTTATTCCTTTATTATCTAACATAATACATGTTAATACTAGTTAACTTTATATTGTAATATTTAAGTTACAGAATATCAAGAGAAGAGTGAAGTTCACTGAAAGACTTTGCATCCTCATCTAGGGAAAGGGTTAGTGCATTTTAACTTGTATGCACAATTGTTCAACATGTTAGGGGGAAGTATGACCAGTTATCGTCTTTATTTGGAGATTAAGTATCATTTAAGGAGGTGTGTACAGATGCCAAACTGACAAAGGGTGGACCATGATGTCAATTTAATGAGTCAACTTGCTTAATATGTCTAGTCAGCATCCATAATGGCATAAATCAATTACTTGCAATAAATCTCTATACCTGTGCATGTGCGCACACACACACACACATTATATATACGTACATATATAAACATAAGTATATACATATAAACATATGTATGATAATATAAGATAATATATCTAAAGAGATTGCAAGGAATGGGCTTATGTATCTCCCACTGGTTCTGTTTCTTTGGAGTCCTGATACAGTGTCTGTTAAAGAGATGTTTGCTGTTTTTGAGTTCAATTTGCAGCAAGTGATCTGACAGAAATGTTTGTTGATTGCTACAAATTTGCTTCATATGTTTGTACTGTAAAGAAAATAAAAATTTCTTTAGAGTGCAGGGCCATTGTTTCAAAACAAAGCAGGATACCAGGAAAGGATAAGGACTATTAAATTATATTTATTCAGTTTCTTTTATTTCAGGGCAGCCAGGAAAACAGCCTTGATTTATTGGCAAAGTCCTTTTAAAACATCTTGAAATTATTTCTCAATTCCCTGAAGAAATAGAACTCTTCCTTCTTTTATAGCCCTTTTTAATTTTAAAAACTCCAGAAAACTCCATGTCTATAGTCACTTAAAATCATACTGTTCTTTGAAGAAAAAAGTTGTATAGAAGCATGAAAAATTCCTTGTGCCTGCTTCAACCACTCACTGCTAACCAGTGTTGTATGAATTCTTTTAAAATGTTAATGTTAGGTGGACTGTCATGTTCACACACACACACACACACACACACACACACATTTTTAAACAAAATGTTTAAATAAACTACAAACACCTTACAGAATTATTATGAATAACTTTCAAGGTATGTAAGTATATAACCAACTTACTCTTTGAAAGGTATTCATATCCATTATAAGAATATTCCATAAATTAGTTAACTATTTCCACATTGAGACCCCCAACCTCTTTTATTCATCTTTATATCAGTGACCCAACCACAGTACCCTCCACATAGTAGGCCCATAATAAATACCTGTTTACTAAATGAAGAGCAACAAATATGTTTTCTGAAAGCAGTGACTTCGTGCTGGACAGTATAAAACTGAACAAACAATTCCCACTGAAAACTGCCCAATGTTGCTGGAAAACTGCTTTAACTCAGCTCTTCCACTGTTAGTGTGCCCCCAATTTCACAAATGCATTATAGAAATCAACTCTGTTTCAAAGGGATTAAAAAACCATGTTTTGTTATTATTGAAACGTAACTTCCCCTTGAACACAAAACAGTAGAACATCATAATTTAATGTGGTGAGAAAACAAGAATGGAGTTACGAATATTTTGCATGGCAAACTCTGAAATGACAAACAGTGGGGGACAGTTTGGTTGAACTTTACTTTTAGGGGTGGCCTTTTTTGAATCAAACTAATGTCCTTTATTTCTAATTCAAAAAGCAAGTAAGAAAAACAGTTATAGGTCTCTTTAAGAAGGAAAGAAAATACTGCCACTGGGGTGTTTTCACTAATTTAGCCTGTGCTGCTTCGCTCCCCTGGGCTATGATCCTTTGCAGCAATGCTTCTAACCTTGCCTGCCCATTGGACCACCTAAAGATTCTTAAAACATATTTATGTCTGGTTCCACCCCCAGAGATTCTGATTTACTTGACCCGGGGCATGCTGTGAGCATTGGACAAACGTTTTTGAAGGTCCCCAGGTGATTCCAGTCCACAGCCGAGGCTAAGAAGCACTGCTTTGCAAAAGGAGAGGCTGCAGTGGAGCCGCCAACCTTGCACAACTGCCTACCATATTGCTGGCAGAAGAAAAGAAGGGAGGTGGATGGAACTTCAGAGTGAGAGGACACATGGAGCATGAGAGAGAAGGAAAAGAAATCTGCATCACATGATGCTGGGGAGCGGGCTGAAACAAACAGGGACATTCATAACACAGCTTCCCAGCAGACCTGGCCTATGGCTCTCAAATTGAGTGAAACTGACTGAAATTGAGGAAAAGTCCCACACCCCCCGTAAAGAGAATGAGGAATCATTTTTGTCTTAGTTCGGGTTGCTCTAACAAGATACCACAGACTGGGTGGCTTAAAGAACAAAATTTCTCACACTTCTGGAGACTGGGAAGTCTGAGATCAGGGTGCTGGCAGATTCAGTGTCTAGTGAGGGCCCTCTTCCTAGTTTGCAGACAGCCATTTTCTCATTCTATCCTCACAGAACTGAGGGATCGAGCTCTGGTTTCTTTCTTATAAAAAAGACACACTAATCCCATCATGGGGGCCCCATCCTCATAACCTCATCTAAACCTAATTACCTCCCAAAAAGCCTACCTCCTAATATCATCACACTGGGGGGTTAGAGCTCCAACATAGGAATTCGGGGGAAAGGAGGACACAAACATGTAATCATACTGGTCATAATCTAAGAATTATAGATATTGGTACTGCGACAGTTCTAGACGTATATCATTCAGCTCTTGCTTAAAGATAGACCTTGTTTTAAGAGTTGTAGTTACCGGATTCCCACCAGTTAACTTTGGGATCCAGAGCAGCGGTCCAACTGAGACTACACTCTTCCTGGGCTGCATCTAGCCAATGACATGGCAGGGTACTGAAGTCAGCCATTGCAGGACACTTCTAATGGGCAATCTTTGTTCTGGGACTCCCTGGGACTTTGTCAGAGCTGCACTGAAGTCTGACGATTACTAACGAAACCTCCTTCCTCTCCCCTCTTCCTCTCAGATGGTATCTTCTTTCTCCTTACTCCTGCTCCTTCACCCTTTACCTTTCATAGGCATTTACCCTAATACATTTCTTGCACTCCTAATTCTTTCTTGACACTGCTTCTCAGAGGGAGAACTAATATGAAATAGAAACTCAAAGATCATCTAGGCTTATATAAATTACTTCTTAGTTCAGGAATCTGAGGTTCAAATGATTTGCTGAATGCCACATAGCTCCTATGCGGCTGACCAGAACTGGCGATAGGTTTCATAATTCACAAATGCCGAAATAGGAAAGATTCACAATAAAGGTGACTTCATTGGGAAAATAAAAAACTAAAAATAATAAAAACAAAACTACAACAATTTATACTGGGTAAGAACATTGAAAGCACTCCTGGGATTCTCTAACAAGGTATACAATATTTACATCAGGCAAAGCAAACATAGCAGCAGGAGCAAGAAAGCAAAGGAAAACATGAGGGACATCCAGAACGTCTAGGCACTGTTTCAGGTCCTCTCTTTCAGGTAGACCATACTTCAGCTCCAGAATGCAAACCACCAGAATGAGAGATATCTTGGTCTCAGGGAAGCTGAGTGTAGTGGGTTCAAAGTGTTCACCCCAAATTCATGTCCACGATGTCACCTTATTTGGAGGCAAGGTGTTTGCAGATATAATTAAGGGAAGGATTAAGAGGAGATCACACTTGATTGGAGCCCTAAATCCAATAAAAATGTCCTTATAAGAGACAGTAGAGGACACAAAGAGGGAAAGAAATTGGAGTGATGCATCTGTAAGCCAACAAATCCAGGAACCACCAGGAGCAGGAAAGGAAGAATTCTCCCCATGAGCCTTCAAAGGGAGTGTGGCCCTACCAGGACCTTGATTTTGAACCTCTGGCTCCCCGAACTGTGACAAAATAAATATCTGTTGCTCTGTCATCACGTTTGGCAAATTTATAATGGCAAATCACTAGCGAGCGTATTCTATTCCCATGCTGGTCAAGGGTCAGTACTATGGCTCCAGGTGACCTGGAGAGAGCAGCACAGTGCCACCACAGACCAGCTGCAAGCTAAACTGCCCTTACCCATTTACACAGCCAGAGAATTATTCCAGTCTCCTGTGGTGAGAATGTAAAGAACAATCAACCTAGCGTCAACCTGGGTTGACATCCAGATGCTTAGAGGTCACTGGCTAGAATTTCTTCTCATCCTTAATTTCCTCACCTATGCAAAGAGAAGGTTTAAATCACTTTCCACTGCTAGCTAGCGTCCTCAAATTGAGGACCTATGGGCAGGTGTCTATGGGTCAGGCTTTAACATTTATGTAGGTCCCAGGAAGAGAAGA
The DNA here is from genome assembly GCF_024610735.1 of Ursus americanus. Taxonomy (NCBI): domain Eukaryota; kingdom Metazoa; phylum Chordata; class Mammalia; order Carnivora; family Ursidae; genus Ursus; species Ursus americanus. The sequence continues at coordinate 33,531,978 of NC_142127.1, read as the reverse complement.
GTAACTGTATCTTTTGACAAATTTTCAGGGTTCCTAAGATGAACCTCAGGCTTGGTGATTGCTGGGACTCACAGGACTCAAAGGCTATTATACTCAGGTTTATAGTTTAGTAAAGTGAAAGGATACAGATTGAAATCAATGAAGGGAAATGCACATGAAGCAAAGGCCAGGAGAAACCAGGCATAATTTCAAGTGTCCCCTCCTGGTAGAGTTGCATGGGGACATGCTTAATTCTCCCAACACATGTGACAACACAGGTGAAATACTGCCAACCAGGGACACCCACTTGAGCCTTGGTGTGCAGGGTTTTTATTAGGGTTCAGTCATGTATGTGTGCAGTGCCTGTGTGACCAACCACAGCTACTCAGATTCCAGCCCCTCCCATCTCAGAACAAAAACAGGCATTTACCCTAAGTCACGTCATTAGAATGAATTTATCTTGTCAAACTGGTACAACATGGCCCAAGGCCTCAGCCAAATAAAAACACTCTTTTCAGGGAGAATATTCTGAGACCTTTGTATTTCAGTATTTGTTTCTGAGAGATTACATAGCATTGTGTAATAAAGTAGTAGCCCAAGTGTACTTCCTTAATCTGCACCCAGAAGTCTTGACAGATATTTTAATCTTAATAAATTACTGCGGTCTTGTAATACTAGAAGTAAAGATACCTAGATTATGCTGATTTTAAAGTTAAAAATCTTAAATACATTTGGGCCCTTGAGCCAGAGTGTTTTTCTGATTTTTATATCAGAAACTGCCATGTCACCTGTTTATCCCCTTAAGACTACTGTATCAGGCCTATTAAATATAGGATTTTTTTCCTCATTTTATTTTGTCTTTGATAAAGCCGGGATTATACACTAATCCTATTTTGCAATTTAGCTTTCACTTAAAGCTATATATGGACATCTTCATTTTTAATGCCTACATAGCTATCTCATCCTTTTTAATGACTGCCTAGTATTCCATTGTGTAAATGAACAAAATATATTTAATCTTGTGTCGTGATCATTTAGGTTGTTTCCTGCTGTTCACTATTAAAATAATTCTTCAATTAATATTCCTGAAAATGTGTATAATTAGAGTGACAGGATTTGATTCTGTGCAGCATGCAAGAATTTTTGTTACTATTTCCTGACAATACAAGAACCCTCATTGCTAGATAGGGAAATGACCCTTTCTCCTATTTGCATTTCTAAGGCAATACTTAAAATGTCCCAGAGAATTTCACATCTAGTATCTTATTTAATCCTCACAAAAAACTATATATAGCTAAATACTATTCTTATTTTTAAAAGTTTTACATTTTCTAATTATGAAATAATATACATTTACTGAAAATTTACACAGTGTAGAAATCCATAAAGAAAATGACTACCGATTTAACTGCTCAGGGAAAACCTGACAGTATTTCAATGAATGTCCTTCATATCTTCTTTCTGTACTTATTTTACATAGTTGAAACTCAGCTTTATACACCTCTGTGTCTTACTTTTTAAGATTATAAGAATATTTCCTGCTACTCCTCTTGATAGCCATCTTTTTTAATGCTGTGCAATATTCCACTGTTTCTGTACCATGTTAATGATCTTTTAGTTTGCTTCCATTATTTCCTAATACAACTTATTTGCTGTGAAGGATTTCATTGGTGTATAGAGGAATTTTCTGTGTTTTATATTACTTATTTAGGGAAAAGCCCCAGAAATGAAACTGGGAGATCAGAACTCTTGATATATTGCCAGACTGAAGGTTTCATTAGTCACTCATTGGATTGTTCCTACCAGGCCTTCAGATAGTCAACCAGGAAGGAGTATGTCTTATAATTTTAGCACTCCTATACCCCTCTAGCTTCATGGTATCAACGTCCAGCCATTTACTACATATTTTTTCTTCTTATATTATCAAAAAAATTCCCTTAATATAGGAATATATTAATAAACATAACACATTATAATAAGAGCTTTGCTACAATGCATTTTAAAAACTTGTCCTTTGGTTTCACTATTCACATTCCATGGTGGGGGGGGTCATAGACTTTGTATTACCTATATGCTTAAGATTAATGTTTTAAATACTAAGAAATTTCCAATTGTTTAAGAATTTAATTGTTAGATTGGAGGACTATCTGCCTGTTTTGGATAGCAATAAACTACTAAATTTATTTAAATTTCTTATCTAAGATTTTTTTTCTATGAAAAACTAATTTCTCTTCACTAATTTTACTTCTGAGACACTTCTACAAAGTAAAAATTAAGTTCTTACTGGGAAACAAATAGGAACTATTAATGATTTTGATTTATAAAACACACATCCATGATTCTTTTTGTCTCTGTAGACTTCTAACTGCCATTAGGTGAAGTATAAAAATTTGTTTATCAAGAAAGTTTTTTAAGAAAACTTTTCTAAGATTCACTCTAGTGGGTCCTTCGATCTAAAACCATTCTATCATGGGGCACATGGGTGGCTCAGTTGGTTAAGCATCTGACTCTTGGTTTTGGCTCAGGTTGTGATCTCAGGGGTCATGATCTCCTGAGTCCTGAGATCAAGCCCTGCCTCCTGCTCCTAGATCAGCAGGGTCTGCTTGAAGATTCTCTCCCTCTGCCCCTCCCTCCACACGAAACATGCAAGCTCTCTAAAATAAATAAATAAATCTTTAAAAGCAATTAAAAAGGGGGCACCTAGGTGGCTCAGCTGGTTAAGCATTTGCCTTTGGCTCAGGTCGTGATCTCAGGGTCCTGGGATCGAGCCTCGCACAGGACTCCCTGCTCTGCAGGGAGTCTGCTTCTCCCTCTCCCTCTGCACCTTCCCCCCATGCTCATGCTTTCTCTCTCTAAAATGAATAAAATCTTAAAAACAAAAATAAAAACAATAAAAAATAAAACTATCCTATCAGTTTTATGAAATTTTTCTTATCAGATGCCTATAGGACACTTAAAAGTATGATTCTCATTTTAATTGTTTCTTCAAACCTGAATACAAATGGAAATTTGCTCAATCTGAAAGTGTAATTTTATATAAAAACTGATATAAAATAAATGTCATGCACTCTATATTTTATATCAATATGAACTTGTAACATCGAACAATGTAAGCACTAGTTGTATTTAATGTAAAATGGAAAATTATAGTCTCATTACACTTTTAGATTCAGCATACTGACTTTCACCTTAGGCAGGTTTGTACAGCACTAAGAATTATAAATGATTATAACTTGCCTAGAAGTAGTAATTACTTTCTCAGTATCTAGCTAAAATACAGATACATAAAGTCCTATCTTTTTGATACATAAATTGTGCTGACAGAATTTTAAATGGTAGTTAAAAAGTTAAACTTTCAGCAACAAAGCCAACACCTACAAAAGCTGGGAGTTGGGGGAGTGGGAAGTCAGGATTTTGTTTTTAATTTTGAACTGCTCTTAGGAATTCATGTCTTCAGGGTGCCTGGGTGGCTCAGTAGTTAAGCCTCTGCCTTTGGATCGGTTCATGATCTCAGGGTCCTGGGATCGAGCCCCACATCAGGCTCCCTGCTCAGTGGGGAGTTGGCTTCTTTCCCTCCTCCTGCTCTCTCTCTCAAACAATAAATAAAATCTTTTTTTATTTTTTTATTTTTATTTTTTTTTTAAAGATTTTATTTATTTATTCGACAGAGAAGAGACAGCCAGCAAGAGAGGGAACACAAGCAGGGGGAGTGGGAGAGGAAGAAGCAGGCTCATAGCGGAGGAGCCTGATGTGGGGCTGGATCCCACAACGCCAGGATCACGCCCTGAGCCGAAGGCAGACGCTTAACCGCTGTGCCACCCAGGCGCCCCTCAAACAATAAATAAAATCTTAAAAAAAAAAAAAAGGAATTCATATCTTCTCTGACATATAATACTGAACTGATTGTCCAGGTCCATTCTGGGGCTGACCCAAAGCCACTAAGTGGTTGGCCTTGCAGTCTTCTCTAAAGAGAAGGAAAATACGATTTCAGTGAGTCCAAAATGGGCCCATCTCAGCAGTTAATTCCATGTAAGTAAGTGTAGAACAATATTGATTTCTGAGGAGAGAGAGAGAAACAGGGAGTATGGTACTGGAAGAGGTGTTAAGTTTTGTTGGAAAGAAAAGGCTGCCAGGGTAAATGTCAGCAATTCCCATGCAGTTCAGTGCTCTTTCATAGTGGTTACACAAAACAACTCTTGGTTACTTTTCAGAACTTTTCCCAGAAAATTAATTATATCTCTGAAACATTCTACCTTCAAAAACTGCACCACTCATCATTCATGGTCTCATAAACCTTTCCCAAAGCTACCTAGATTTTTAGCCCGCACTATCTATAGGTAGAAACTCTATATCCTAAGTTTGAAATGCACTGAGGAATTTTTTCCTTCTAAAACTATCACATGAGCTCTAAGGATCGTTTATTATTTTTATATATTGGGAATTGCAGACACCCATTTAAATTCTAATCCTTTATGATTTAATAAACCACTAGTGACTATCCCCTCCCCCCCCACACTTTTAAGCTTAAACTTTTCAAACTGGGGACTTCTTACACTCAATTTTGGTCCATCTTTTCAGCAAGGGTTTGAAACATTTCTGACTTTTTCTTTAGTAGAGGACAGAAGTTTAATTCAAAGTATGTATTTCAATTTGTAACACTTTTCCTGGTGGTCCCTTATATACCCATTTTTTCCCATAATTCTTCTTTTTATTTTTATTTTTTTATTTTTATTTTTTTTTTAAGATTTTATTTATTTATTTGACAGAGAGAGAGACATCCAGCGAGAGAGGGAACACAAGCAGGGGGAGTGGGAGAGGAAGAAGCAGGCTCCCAGCGGAGGAGCCTGATGTGGGGCTCGATCCCAGAACGCCGGGATCACGCCCTGGGCCAAAGGCAGACGCTCAACCGCTGTGCCACCCAGGTGCCTCCCATAATTCTTCTTTTTAAAGATTTATTAATTTACTGTATAGAGAGCAAGAGCATGCATGAGTGGGAGGGGCAGAGGGAGAGGGAGAGAGAATCTCAAGTGGACTACATTCTGAGTGCACAGCCGGTCTCAGGTCTTGATCTCACGACCCTGAGATCATGACCTAAGCCGAAACCAAGAGTTGGGCACTTAACCAACTGCACCACTCAGGTGCCCTTTTTCCCATAATGTTACCAAGTTGTCCACTATCAAATATGTCATTGTTCTGCCTATTTCTATGTCTTTCTGGGATATTCTTAACAGAGTTTCTTCTAAATTCCAGTAGGAGAGTTCAGTATCATTGTGAATTTGGAAATTTTGTTGTACACAACTTCTTCAGATTACAAGTAAAAAAAAAATATTACCAATCTAAGCACTGATGTTTGACAAACCATCTTGTATTGCTTGATACCTCTTAACTCAGAGCAATGACCTAGAGTTTTGTATAATTTAGGTCTTTATCCCAGTGACTTAATATTTAAGACTACTTTACTATGGAGGTCGTTCTGATATTTTAATTAATGAAAATCTAAACAAATTACATTTTGATTAGCCTTTAATTATACCACCTCTCTGCTAAATCCAATGGCAGTGCAAATGGTCTAGATCTAAAGAAATCCAAGAATATATTTTAAAAAATCACATTTATACATTCCTTTTAGCCTTTCTTATATATATATTTTAAATTTCAATATTATACACAAAGATTTTTTTTTTGTACCAGTGTAGGAAACACTCATGTGTTTGAAGTAAATTTTCTTAATGTCTATTTATATAAGTTACACAAGATCTGAGGTCAATTCTTCAAAAATTATTTATCATTTTTCTTTATACCACTTTGTAATTCTATGCAGATTAAATGTTCAATAAATGTCATAGACAATTACTGAGCACCTGCTGTGTGTAAGCTTCAGCCCAAGTATTGTGTACATTAAAAAGAGTCTAAAAGACTCTTTAGGAAGATGAGTCATTATAAAATAATAAGGCTGGAGAATATATGACAGTTTTTAAAATTAGTAGTAAAAGCAATGAATCCAGGTGGCAGATATCACTGTAGAATAAAGTTTTTTAAAGCTTTGTGGACAGGTGGTGGTGAAAAGTTGATATATGATGAATTCTTGGTTCTTGATCTTAAACATCAGAATCTAATTTTAACTAGGTAAGAATTAAGTAATTTTATTGTAAGATTAGGGAGTAGCTCACAGAACTGAGGGAAAGGCCAAAAACCCCAGGATCAAAGAATAACAGAAACCAAGGAAAGCTTGATAGCAGAGATTATAGCTGAGATAAGCTTCAAAACAGCCTGGTTAGAATTCTA